>NW_014577164.1:430101-438186 GCF_000485595.1 Priapulus caudatus
CATATAAGATCGTCAACTATATATATATTTAGATATAGATATAGATATATATATTATTATATATAATGTACAACTCCTCTCGTGTATATATCTTCTGACTTTCCTTCGCAACAGCATTCACTACGTTGTCTCTCCCACAGCACAGTGGCCACGCAACACACACACACACACACACACACACACACACACGCGCGCGCACGCACACACTGAACGCACATGTCGAGGAACTATCGTCTATGTATATTTTTTTCCAATATCATATTATCTTCAGTAGTATGTTATTTATTCTGAGCGATTTTTCATTCATTGCGCATTATACGCCACCTGCCTTATGGTGATGATATGAGCTTGGCACGATATCTAAATTTGTTAATTATAATCTTAATTTGTTAATAATAATGTTTGTACCAAATTTGGTGTTTTTACCACAAAATGCACAATTATTTCACGTATCTGCCGCACTATTACTTCTCATATGACGTGAATGCATTCATACAAGACGAGATGTTGTGTGAAATTGCTTTTTGACTTAATTAGGGTACTAGTTCCAGCTTTAATTACCTCCGCTTAAAGTTGAATAAAAAACATTGCTAGAGAATTAATGCAGCGATTCAAAATAGTCTGCAACTGCAGCGGTAATTTGCGTTATTTCTCAACATCAGAAAATTCGTTGCTACTTGAGTAGGGACAATAAGTGTCTGACTGAATAAACGAGCCATACAAGCCGCACCATCTGAAATCGGATTCGCTGCAAGAGAATAGAATAATAGTATGCTACAGATGTCATGTAAACGTGTGCTACGGCTCTCCGTGTCATTTTAACCTATCTCATTTAAAATAATACATACGTGAAGCAAACTAGTTTTACGCAAACGAAGCACACGCGCTGCATGGCTCTTCAGGATATATGACTCTCGCCGGCACGATAGAGCAAACATTTTTTAACGATGAACCACGTATGCTACACTATCTGTTCAACGTGCTCTGTGTAAGGCTACCGAGCTGTTCGGCACACGACTTCACGCTCATATATATCCGTAATTCTCATATGGAACTACGGGAAATAAAATGGTGGACGAGATGTCGGTAAAATTCTACCGTGATTCTATATATGAACGGGTTGGATCCTTGTCAAATGTAGACAAGCAGGCGATTGGAAGCGAATGCAACACGGAATACGACTATTACTACGACGCACGACGTACGGGGGACACCTCGATGACACACGCGAACAAAAAGCTTATGTCGTATTAGAACCATTATCTACAGGGGGTTGTGTCTGATAGAGTGGATCATTGAGTGACATTGACATGGCGCGGTTAGTGACCTATATACAACGTCAATAGAATACACGATATATCTCACTTTCTCTCTCTCTCTCTCTCCCTCTATATGTTTTTTTTCTTTACTAAAACTCGTGACGCATTACTGTCGCATTAGTGTCGCACTTGTGACGCAGCGGTGCGACAATTTGCCTCGATCATATAGATTAATTATTATCGGTCGAGAGATTTCATCGTGGCTGCCCTTCAGCACGGGGTTAATTGACAGTGGAGTGCTGTCTGCCTTCCCTCTATAGCCTGGATTAATTTGCAGTAAAGTTGACCGCAGCGTGCGTAGCTGTAACTTTCCCCTACATTGCGGAGTCGAGGGCTGGGGTCTGTAGTAGCCTGGCTTTGTGCCCGACTCGGGTTGATGTTTAGGTTAGAAAAAGATTCCGATGAAACACGATCGGGTTTTCATTATGTTAAATTCACTTTATTCCGCTCTCGGTGCACGCTAGTCTCGGAAACGAGCGCCATTACGGTGCGTTTCTTAAGAGTCGTAATCTTGGTTCTAAAGACGAACGGAGCGCGTTGGCGGATGGACTGAGTCACCTCAGTGAGCGGATGGGCTTGCTGCTGCACGGACCCGCCGCCAGGACCGCCACGAGCTGCATGCTAGGTCTTAGAAATAAATACATATCTATAGGTATTTATCTATTTCTATGTGCTAGGTAGCCTCTTTCATTGACCCTTTGACGTCATTACAGTGTCATGCTCACATATTCGTGCACTAGTGTATGATGGAACAGATATTACAGGCTGGGCTATGACAAAGTTGGCGTGGAATGCCATACGGTGTGAAACTATCATTTTGCTTGGAAGCTGGTCGTTGCAAAATAAACACTAAAAAACTGTTTGCTTATGCTGCTATTTATGGGTGTGATATTCTCCTGTTCGATTACGCAATCCTAAGAAACATTTAAACATTCATTATTCCGTGGCACTCATATCTTGGGAAACTGCTAGTGACCGTTTGACTAAGTTATATTACTCACTTCCGATTTTACTAGTTCAGTGTCGTACGGATATGTGTTGCACATGCGTGGTGCTACGATGTACTCATGAATTATTATAGTTTTCTACCTGTATTCTCGTTATTAGATTCCTTGCGCATATTGCATTTAGATACTTGTTTACGCGTAGCAAACTTGGAAATTTATGCGAGCTATCAGTACTGGTAGACAGTTACCGAACGCGGTTAGCTCTGACTCCCCAAGCCCGCATTACCACCAACCGATGGCGACCCAGCTGTGTGGAAATCAGATGCTCGTTTCTGCTATTATATTTTAATGCTCCTACTATATCGCTAACAGGGTATAAATAGGCAAACAGTGCCCTGTCCTGCTCCTAAATTAATGTGCTGCTTTGTGACAGGAGTAGCGGCCAGGCAGGAGGCGACGACAGCGCCGCTGGTGGCCAAAACGCCATCGATGCGCGCGCTGAATATATACCTTGGCGAAGTTCCAGCGACTGTGCAAATTTGTGCAAGTCGGTGTGGATTTCCTCCGGTCGGGTCGGTGTAATTTCCAGCGACAAGCCTCGCTGCTAATCGGTCAACAGACGACGCGCGTTTAACCACAGACTAACGGATACACAGACTGGACGCAACGCCAAAATAGTGTTATGGAATTGAATGGTGGCGCCGCCTAGCGAATGTAGCGGTACACTAAAAATCTGGCTGTGGTGACACACCGTAGATGTGTAACGTTGTAACATTAAAACGTCTCTATCGTTAATTATAATATTTGTGTCTGGAGTTTAATTAACATTTCCTTATCTTAGAAGGTCAAATTTAGTTCTTCAATAAGAATTTTCTCTATAACGCTGTACATGTATGTTTAGCATTGCAAAAACGATGGCATTCGACACCTGACCCCCATTCCCGTATGCACAGACCAGTACACAGACGTAATGCGCAATTACACACATAAACATCACAATGCGTAGTGAACACTGTAACTGCTAGCAGTACTGTAGTTTAAATTATTTCTCAGTCTTTGACCGGATTTGTAAGAATGTTTGTTTTTCTACAAACATAATAATAACAACGATATCATTCCGCAATATTTTTTATCTCCAAATACCATTACTGCACATTATTTAAGAACAACTTAATCACACGTGTCTGGATGCTTCAGCAATCTACGATTCTGCTTGTTTCCTAGTTCGGAATGCAGAGGGTTACTGACTTCATCAGAGATGGAAGCTGCATCCTTCTTAGCGCTCTTACTTTTTTGACTTGCCTTAATTGTTGTTTTATATAAAGGTGGAAGATCGGGTGACGCGGGATTATTGGAAAAGTTAGGTAAAATACAGACAGTTTTGGAATTTTTATTAGCAAAATTCTTCAGCATGTGTTGTTTAGTTTTGATAAGCCATAAACAATAATGAAATATCTTCAGTGGCTCAGCATGTGAATATTTCTCAACCGGTAAATTTTTCTGTTTATGTATCTTTCATGAAATCAAGTCGCTGGTACACCTGTAATAACGCCCGGGCATGTAGCACCACTGACGAGACAGCAGACAAAGCAATGTATTTACTAATTCGCATTACTACAATAGTTATATTTTTAATAGGTACAGCATATCACATTGTCAATTCAAAGCGCCAACAGTGATTTTAACCCTTGTCAGCTGACACATAAATAATGAGATGCTTCAAAATGATTATCTCAAATAGCAGATATTGCATGGCTGTCTTTAACACCGTCATGGTCGGCTCTTCTATTTGCCGATCCACTTCCGAAGTCTATGTACATGACCCATACTACAATGTGTCATGTGATGTGTGATCTATTATTACAAATTGCATTGCGTTTAAACTGTATTATTCCACAGACCAAAGGGCAGGCAGTAATTGCACAGATATCGAACCACAGTAGTGTTTAACTTTTAACTGTTACTCATCAAAATTGTATATTGTATTAGTTTACAATTGATATTCATGATTACATATAATTAAACATACATAAGTAAGTGCTCTGTTCGTGTGTCACGAGCAGTCAGTAAGTCACTGCAATCTGTCATTGCGCGCCTAACGAATTTATTATTTGCAAACGTAACACCTGCAACATGCGTGATAATCTATGTACCTATCATGGCTCTGTGGTAATACTTGAAAAATCGCTCTATCTGGGAATATATCTAGAATATATTGAGCAAATGATTCCGCGTACCGGCTTGAATTAACACCGCTACTCTCTGTGATATTGACTTTCATGACGCACGATTAGTCAGTATATAGCAAATATAATGCGTGCGAAAGTTGCAATTAGCAGATATCAAATTTCTAAAATCTTGAGATATACGCCAGGGGCAAACCCCATTTTTGCGTCAACAGCAGACATGGAGTGTTGTTAAAAAGGTTGTTTGGTATCAACGAGTTTCAAGCGAGACCGTCCCTGAACACCTTCAGGTGGACTACCCTGAAAATATGCGCTGAAAAAAAATGGCGCTATTTTTCAAAATGCCACCATTGTCTACTAATCCTAACCAATTTGAAGATAATGTCTGAATAGAACCTCCTTTCACGACCACGTGTTTGTATCAATAAAAGGGAATTAAATATTCCTAGTAAGATGATAAGCCACATTACTGGGCTTGGTGTGATGTAATCGTAACAATTTTGGGGCCAAAATGTGATTTTTACCAATTTTTTCCCCAAAATATAAATTGCCCAATACATCTCTCTCCTCTCATATTCAAAACGCCTTTTCAGTAATGCATTGAAACTTTCCAGAAACTGCCCATATATATGGTTATATTGTGTGATGAGGACAAGTTCATAGCTTTTCTAACAATAACGTTATAGGCTCACAACGTAAAAAATTTGATAGTAGTAAAAGCAGCATTTTGTAGCATTACACACAGGCCTTCTCCCGCGCTATATCGTATAACTTGCGTCGGCCTTTACGAACCTTCGTTTCAACAGTGTGTGTGTATCATATTAAAGGGAATAAATTCTCTACCAAGATGATACCACATTTAATGGGCTTGTGATGAAATTGCGATAAAAATTTTGGGCGAAAATAATGATGACTTTTTACATTTTCCCAAAATATGAATTGCGCAAAAAATACATCTTCTGCCATATTTCAAACAGTCTCCCCGCTTACTTAACTTGCGTCGGCTTGCAAAGCTTGCGTGAGAAAGGGTTGCACGTCTTTTGAAGATGTGTTGAAAAGACATCCACTGCACTCATGAAGTTACAATGATTCAGAAGTCCATGAACAGTTATCAGCCCTGCGGAACAAAGAATGCTTTTCCAAATCACTGTTGAGCAACCACATCAATTCGGTCCATCTTCGCTGGAGATGTCAGACATGTCTCACAGGTTTATTTACTAACCAGCGAGAAGCTGACTGGGTATGGACTAGGACATCTCTCTGAATCATCACGAATGCTATCTTACTCACAGCAAGCCGGGTAACTACAGATATGGCAGCGGTCTTTGCCTCCTATCTGCTGAGATGAAGAAACTATCCTGAAACAGCCCTAATGTAACATGAGCACTAATAGCAGGTGCATTTCGTCGGGAGGAGTAAGCCGCATGGCAAGCATAATACGTGTCTCTGCCGTGAATGCTCTGAACAGACTTACAATGCAGATGGCCAAAGGAGCGAGTGTTCGAGGGCATTACACTAAACCGCTGCCAACGATAAATGGTTTAACACAAAACCGCATCACTGCTGCTGTCTCTGCAGAGTTGAAATTGATGCTACATCTTCCTTCCCAGCCCTCACCATGACTCTGTTACAGTCGAGTCAGCATGGGGATGCAGAGATGGGGATCAAGGTAATGCAGCCAGTCGGAGACGAAATCCATTTGGTGCAAGCTCACAACATGCCCTCCAATAAATATAGCAACTGGACACAATGCGCTGACTTGCAACGTTTAAGAAACCACCTTAATCTACCCGTGTGAACAAACTGGGTCTGGAGGCACTGTCTCAGCACTGACCAGTGATCAGAAGAAGCCACAGTACTGTGAAGGTAACACCTCCCACACAAAACAAAAACCGAAGAGTCTGCCGGCTAAAACAGCTGCACGGGGAAGAGTAATGAAAATAACTGCCCTCTGCGTATGACACAGATCATGCAGTGGTGGAGAAGCTAGACATTGTTGAGCTTTATAGGACCATGATGCAGTGACTACGCACCGATCTCTCTTCCAGGATGCATGGCAAATAAAGAACAGGTACCAAGTCAAGCCTATGCAAAACCTGACAGAGGAGACCAACGTGACCAAGCCACTCACTGCCTGCCTCCTAACATGACAGCAAAGACAGCAGTAGCATTATTGATCTCCTATGTATGCCATTCGACACTGTCCCTTCACGAAAGGGTGAAAGATTTTGGACTATTGCTGCATGCAATCACAAATAACCTGAATGATGTGCCTGCTGTACTGAGTTCAGCACTTCGTGTGACAGGTACAGTGCACCAAGCCTGAAGGTCTCGCTGAGCAGAACACCAGGTATGGCCGATCAAAACCTGCCAAAGAATATTGAAGTCAATGACCATTACACAGGCTTCTGACCCACAAGAATTATTGAAGTGCAGGCAAACAAGGCTAACGCTCGCTAAACTTCCTCTGTGAGCAATGGTGTGAGACTAAGAAATCTGACCTACTGTTGTCCTAACTCATCTCTACCTGGGTGGTGATTCACAATGAAGAGACGAAGAGCGTATTATCACAAGAGAGTCTGTTACGGATTGTTCTGCTTAGAATCGAACGCAGGAAGGAGGCTGATACAAGGATAATCCTGCACACTTCTGTAGCAGTGTCCAGACATGACGATGAAAGAGTATTATCCACGCCAAGACGACAGAATTATTACCCATCGTGTCTACACCTGGCAGCACACACACTGAGAGATCTGACCAGAACTATGGGGAGGACAGGCCCAGAATGACATACGTACTAATCCAATGAATAGTGGGAACACTGAACTTCACAGGTGCGTGGCACTGCCCTTCATCATACCTGAGTGGCAGAGACAGCTACGAGTTATCCTACTCAGCCGGCAAGAAAGGCTGGTTCAAGTGCAGCCTTGTGTCTCGACATAACCCCATGATGAATGAGTTTGTGAGAACCCTCCTGACATCGTAATCAAAACCTCCTCAAAGCAGCAAGGACCACACCATGCTTTTTACGACATCAGTGGCTAATGACTTCCAGGAGTTTGATCTGCAGCTCAGGGCAACAAGCTTTTGAACAGACAGATCTACTCTCCTAAAGCTGCTTGCCCGCGCGCACCAGAAGACGCATCCTTCCTGCACGTAAAGAGGGCTGCCCTTCTGCAACGAATCATAGATAAGACTGCGCAAGCATTGCCCAGCGCAACAATCCCACCCTGGACCAGAATTTGGTCGACTCTGGATGGTCAGCATGTGTTCCCGTTTCCGTGCTACCACCCGCAGCCTGGCTGTGTCGATGAAGAAGGCAAACGTGCGAATGGCCTAAGTGGGTGCAATAGACTGGCTGCATGTGCTAAGAATCAGTCCCACGCTACATAGGGTGCCGCCCTGCCAAGGACTAGCATCAAAGTAGCAGGAATGCAGGACATTCGAACAACTGAGGTCAGTGACAGTAGCAGCGACTCAGATAGTGATTAGAAGAAAAAGCCGATGCAAGTTAACGTATAGTCAAGTGTTAACTTGGAGCAAGATCACTTGGTTTTGTTAGAAAAGCAATGAACTCTGTGCTGTTCTTAACACCAGCTATTAGACTATACATATGGCAGTTTAACGTAAAAA
>NW_014577164.1:438211-443046 GCF_000485595.1 Priapulus caudatus
ATGGCAATCAACATTTAACATTGTGTTCGTTAGAAAAAAAAGATGATCTATTTCGCTTTCACTCTAGAATGAAGAATTAAATAACACCAGATATTAAAATTTGAATTCTCAAATAAAAAACAAAGGGTAAGCTGCCAACACATAGCCCCTCTCATTAAAAATAAAACAAAGAACAGTTTACCAAAGAAGCACAATTAGATTATTTGACTCCACGGACTAGCAGAAAACAGTTACTTAAATAGTGTTGAAACTCGTGGATTGAAATAAAAACGCAAGTTTCCTGCCAACAATGGGCCAACCGGAATCTAATAAAGTATCACGAATAATATCAACAGTAATTCACACAAGGATTTCTATTTCTTTTCTTCCGCGTCAATAAGAGTTGCGAACCATAAATCTCCACAAAAGCCAACTTGCAACAACACAAATCTGCAGCAAAGCAAGAATCTCATCTCTTTTCTTAGTACATTTTTAATTGTACCTGCTGCAGAAATCTCAAAAATCCAGTCAGTCAAGTCTTTTCGTACGATTTTTAGCACCAGACATTTTGAGGTTCTCGTTGACATTGAGAGTAGTCAATTCACTAACTACCTGTTTCAAGAAAAGGAGAAATGCAAGGGCAGAGAATACGTGGCTGAGGGTCCATTGATAGAACGGAAGTTAATACTTGAACATGCTCCATTTTAGAGAATAGTACGTCCTCAGCAGAATGACAGAAGTAAACAGGAATTCGTGGCAATCTCTGCTGAAAGACAGCTGTGAGCAGGACAACCGGAAAAATATTCTTGCTTTTAGAATTTTGCCAATCACAGGGAGCGCCATGGCCCCAACTTCCTGCCCACCCCACTTAGCTACGCCAGGGCTATCTATACTAAATACATACTATATAAAAAATTAAGGGACTGTCATCATTCCAGTAGCTAACAAAAATCAAATCTAAATAGACGTTTGCTATCGACACAAACCGTAATTACGCGACTTGCCTGTCGTTGATACTGCACCTACCTGGGATTGTACCTATTGCACAATAACCCCCGCGAGTGTACAAACGAAAATAATCAACTGACAAAAAATTAGGTCCATCAAGAGAATCTCATTAATTATGATTAATTAATTAGACCAGCACTAAATCATCGATTTTAAAAATTACTGCTATATATAGAGCTACGGCAGACATGCGAAACACGGGAAAATGCCATATGCATAATTTACCGTTTAAGCTCACGTTTGAATGCTGGTGCGATACTTCTAACGACGACATTTAACGAGTCTGTGTTTTATCAAGGTGAAATGAATCGCACAGTGCTAAATAAGCTAATTATAGGAAAAACATAACCAGGGACTGAAATAGTAATAGGCAGTGCCCCGTATTCAGAAAACTTGTTGCCGAATAAACTTACTAACAAAATTCTGATTACTATGAAGCACTTGTATACAAGCGGAGTCTGAGTTCTGACTTCAAGTATTAAAAACGAATCATTCCGGCCACATACCGCTGACAGTCGCCAGAGTGATATTTTGCTCCGAGCTATTCTGTCTGAATTATTCCGCAACTCGCTTGCTGACTTCTGATTCGAGTAAGGCCCTTACGTTTTGTCGCCGTCCAGGATAATCGATTTTGCTAAACGTAAAAAAGGCCATCAAAAACTCCTCAATTGTGTCTACTATTTTCGTCTTTTACCGACGCCTTAATACAAGGCGCTCTGTGCGATGGCACAGACTAGACTTTTCCTTAGACGTTATGCATGGCTGAAATGAAAATGGTGTTTCATCGATTGAAACGCAATAATTATATTTTAGATATCTCATTTCTAACCACAGCTCAGGCCGCCCGACGATTCTGTTAGAACATTAACACGCACGGGTTCCAGGCTGTTCAACTTCTAGCAGAGATTCCCGCGTTGAAAAACATCTTGAAGTGATGATAACACAGAACATATCGCATTAACAATCTTGCAGATGTTGGCACGTCCTCTTCAAAGTCTAGTATGTGCGTGCATTATATACAGGAAGTGAATAAATAATAGATCATATATAAAAAACAAAAAATTTAATATAATAATAATAATAATAATAATAATAATAAGAAGAAGAAGAAGAATATAAGAATATAAGAAATATAAAGAAGAAGTACAATATAAGAATATAAGAAATATAAGAATAATAATAGAATCTATTATTATTATTCACTCCTGATTATATAAATCGCGGGCGTATAGGCCCTATGCGCACAGCGGAAATTATAAACATATTATATACTGTGAATTTCCGGAAACTCGACAAACATTGTCCCGGATAAACATCGGCAGCAGATGAAGCGAAGTCGATCAACCTACCCGCTCATTTCGAGCAGCGAATGCGCCACTTTATTTGATGTATTGAAGCACTTTCGAGCTCTCTCTAGTTTCCACCGCTTGTCTCCGCGGTAAATTACAACCTACGCTACACACCGATGGCGCAGCGTTTTCTCTTACCGCGGTATCAAACTAATTGTCACTGTTCCCAGGAACTCGCGCTGGGCGAACGAGCGATGCTCATATTGTAAGCGAATTACACGTAATCCAATCGTTGCCTGTTCGCGTATATATTTAAATACCCTATAGGCGGAGAATGGTGATAGGGGCGTGATGGGTAGTTCATATTGCACGAATGTTATTGCTGATATTGTTTGTACGCTTTCGGTTTTGTTGTTGTTGTTGCAGATATCACGGTGTCATGACGGTGCGTAAAGCAGTCAGCATGATGGTGGCTGCATGGGTTCTGGCATTCTTCATTGGACTTCTCCCCGTAATGGGATGGAATCTTGGCAGACCGCCAGCGCCAAGGCACGTATACCAAGAGCACGTATCACAACAGAAGAAACTAATATAAAATTATCTTGGAGATTATTCCCTCTTGGTGACAACTATAGTGGTCGTATAGTTTGCTTATTTTATTGTAGTACTTGCCACATTTATTTTACGAATCCGTTCACGTGACTGTCATATATGCGTAGATATTATGACAGGCTTGTGATTGTACCATTCGATACTATGTTTATAAAATGACGATCCATTGACTATCATAGGGAATCGAAAAAATTAGGCCACTCGATGATTGTACAACTCCCAGAATAAATAAGGGGTTATTAAATAGACATTCCTATCTCCAATATGTTTTCCAACATAAATAACCTAAATTATACCGATAGGCTTTCCAGCATTAATAAACTAAATTATACTCTAACTAAAATACTCTAACTCCAGTTCATACACTCATAGCAAATTCATACTAACGGTATAACTATGGTTAGGCCATAGCGTGTGGTAGCTTGTGCATGGTGTGTGGTGAAAAGAGTGTGGTAGCTACACATTATTAGTGCATGTGGGTATCGATCTGTTATTGAACTGGGTTAGGACCACTGCGTTTGAGCAGAACTGGTGTATGGTGGATTACGTGTCAAATCAGTCAAAACATATTATGTAGGTTTGCAAACTAACCACATAAATCTCACAAACCACACAGTATAAATCACATTGTACACAAACTTGCTTATTATACACAAAATATATAGTAGGTCTCAGGGGAGAGATAGTGAATATAGAAATAAGTTGTGGATATAGAAATCAGTTAACCCTAATCCTAACCCTAACCCTAATCCTAAACCTAACCCTAACCCTAACCCTATCCCTAATTCTAAAATAAAACAAAATTAGCCAAAAATAATAAAAAATAAAATAAATAAGAGACAAAATTAGCCAATAGCCAATCAGAGCCGTCCCTAGCGGATCACTTTCTCTCCCTTGTGCAAAATTCCAAAATATATGTATGTATATGTAGTATATATATCATATATATATATATATATATACATATATATATATATGATATATATATATATACGCGTTCAAAAATCTGAGCATGTTTCAATTGTATAAATATTATGGGATATCGTAGCCGGTGGCAATGGTGCAGAGCGTATCGTATATCACTACCTCGAGTGAGCACGGCGCGCATAGTAAAGCGGCAAGCATCATTTATGTACTGGTCAAGTGTTCATTAAATATAGGATCATATGCATCTCGATTCAAAATTACGTGATTTAATTGCTGCGAATGCGCTCACTCTCTGTTTGCTCGAGCGATGTGTTGTACTCATGTAGTTAATGCACCTGATCTGCCGCTATCTATGACTCGTCTTATTCGTGCACTTAATTATCATTATCATTATCGTCGTCATTATCATCGTCATCATCGTCATCATCATCTCATCGTTTGTGTCCGTTCAGTTGTTGTGTCGTCATCGTCGTCTGTTTTACTAGTATCTGTGTGTGCGTAAATGCCTAATATACACACGTGCGTGCGTGCGTGCGTGTATGAGTGCGTGTCTGTACGACGCGAATGCGTGCGCACTTGTGGATGCATGCGGCACACGATGATTGAACGTGTTCATATGTATGAACGTGATGTGTGTCGACGAACTGCATTGAAGCCGTGATCTAGGTTATACAGGATCTGATTAATCGCTTCTTATTGCGCCATTTTGACGATGATAGAGCTAGTGCATTTGTAGTAGTGAAATAGTAGGTGAATTGTAGTACCGTGGAAACGCTAGAGAGAGAGAACATACAATCGTTTAGGGACGGCCGCGATGGCTCCAGCAGACAACCGCCATACTAAGAGCGGACATATAATTAACATGTGACAGTAAGCAGTCTAAAATGGTACGAGCGCATTCACTATACCCAGAACACAGCTAAAATTGTCGACCAGCCATCATTAAGGTACCCTTAATGACGGTGCTGGCGATCTGTGCAATCGTCAAGGGGGCAACAAACATTGACAATAAACTGAGAC
>NW_014577164.1:443114-459950 GCF_000485595.1 Priapulus caudatus
ACAGACAGACAGACAGACAGACAGACAGACAGACAGACAGACAGACAGACGGACGGACGGAAAGACGGACGGACGGATGGACGGACGGACGGACGGACGAACGGACGGACGGACGGACGGACGGACGGACGGACAGACGAACGAACGAACGAACGGATGGACGGACGGACGGACGGGCGAACGGACGGACGCCTGACGTACGGATGAACGGACGGACGGACGGACAGACAGACAGATATACAGACAGACAGGCGCACGCATGCGCGCACACGCACATATACACATGATATTATATATATGGTGCCTGAGACGGACCAATGCGCCATACTCACTGCCATCTTAGAACAAGTCACTGTAGTTGTAGTCACTTAGAACACCAAGCCCAGTAAAGTTGTTTGAGAGCTTTTAGGCGTACTGATATACTAGTACTATGCTGTAGTCTGACGACTCACATCGCTGATAACAAATGGCTCATATTGCTGGGATCGTAATTTGGGGGTCGACAAAAAAAGACACATGGATTGCATAAAATATTTAATACGGCATTGCTTTGGCGCATGTTCTCTGTGTGTTGAGAATAAAACAATTTTCATTATAAAGATCAATTTAGCAGCGCCGTTCAGAAGCGTCAATCTTTTGATAAATGCTCCCAGGTCGCATTTCCAGGTACGAAAATTATGATAGCAAAGTATGGCATTAGAATGCTACAGGCCAGCAGTGCCACCTGGTGAACCCAAATGTAAAGATCATTTCTCGACGAGACCAAGCTTACGTTCCATGTTTTCTAGCCGTCTATAACGCTTCTACATTGTGTGTACAATGCAAATTAGTGCGCTCCAATGCTGTATGCTACCTCGCAAAAAATGAGAAAACGGTTTTTTTCAGAGACGATATAGTGAATGATTCGGAAGGTTATTGTTGCGTGCCCCTTATATAGTTTTAAAACCGAGTTGTACAGTGTACTCACTAGATGTCGCTAGCGTATAATGATTTAGCGAAATTAGTATTATACGCCAAACGACACTACATAGGACTGTATATAATAATATAATAAACCACAAACAGAAAATATTATTAGATCCTTATGATTATTAGATATTACCATTACATATATCATCTCGCTTTTATCTAGTACACCTACTTAAAGAGTTACACCGTTCTTTTCACCATTGTGTGTCTCTCTCAATCTCTATCGCTTTCTCGTTCTTTCTCAACAATATTAAGCCTCTCTTGATAATACTTATTAGCTCCGCGCAAACGGAGCTCATGCAATCGCTCGCGTGTGTGTGTTCGTGTGTGTGTGTAATTTCTCTGAAGTGAGTAAACGGGTATTTGTCATACCAAGACGAGCAGACCGACTCCACGGTCGCCACTTCAGGGGGACTCTTTCGCCTAGGTCCGCGGCGCCGCGGACCACGTTAGGTTGGAGGGGGCCTGCTTGGATGGTTGTTAAGCGGATACGTTGGTCGCTGGTCAGCAGAGTTTAACCATTGAACTGGACAAACACCCCCCCTCTCAAACTAACGGGTTATGGCAGTATATAGAAGTGGAGAAACGGGTATCCCTCCCATAGTCATATATGTAGGTGTATGTATCTCTATCAATTGTTTTTTCCTTCTCTTTTCATTTTTGCGTAATTTTTTTACGCATTCACGTTCATTTTGTGCGCGATTCATACACATTACCCGCGAGTTTAAAAAAAAGATATATTGAACGCGAATTATAACTTTTACGCGGATTGCAATTTCATTTGTCACGAGTTCTAACGTTTCTATGCAACATTAAATATTGTACGGCAGTTTGTTTGTTTAGCTATTATACGCGTTTTATGTCACGTGATTGGGTTTCACGTCACCGTTCAATGTGATGTCTGCGAGGGGACACGATATATATTTTTCCACGATTGTACGCGTATACAATGTCATCCCTTTGTGTAGAGGCGGTCAAACGCCAATTATAACTTTTGCATGCGATCTATAACCTTTTATCCGTGAATGTAAACTTTTGTCCACGAGTTGTAGATTTTGTTCGCGAATTTTAACGTTTGTATGTGACTTTGAATATTGTACGCCATTTTGTTAGCTATTGTACATTTTATGTTATGCGATTGGTGACGGTTCGACGTGGTTCCTACGACAGTACAGATATTATTATCATTCTTGTAGTATTATAGAAACGACCAGGGAAATTTTAAGCGATGAGCGTCGCACGCGATTTTTTTTTACGGAACTACGGTTTATGACGAGGTGAGATAATGTTACGGTTGCGGGTTGAATATATTTATGCTATTGTACGGTTACGGTTGGGTTTTTCAGTATGTTACGATTATACGTTTAAACGGTTCCAGTTTACAAGCAGACATAGCCCAATGATAGTACAGCCAGTCACATTCTCTGTAACAAATTTTCATAGAGGGTTTCTTCCAGTCGGGAGACTGAGTTAAGCCGATTGCATTCGACTTTTTTGGGACGGGGTGAAATGTAGTAGTAAAATGTAGTAGTGAAATGTAGTACCGTGGGAACGCTAGAGAGAGAGAGAACATACAATCGTTCAGGGACGGCCGGCGATGGCTCCACCAGACAACCCGCATACTTAAGAGCGGAACATATAAATTAACATTGACAGTAAGCAGTCTAAAATGGTACGGACGCATTCACTTCTACCAAGAACACAGCTAAAATGTCCACCAGCCATCATTAAGGTACCCCTTAATGACGGTGCTGGCGATCTGTGCAATCGGTCAAGGGGGCACAAACATTGACAATAAACGCAAGAACAGGGCGAGCGGTCGAGGGAGACAGATAAAAGGACAGAGTATCAGGTAGAACGGGAGAGACTCCGGCTACAGCTTGGATTTGTGTACACTGTCACTATTCGTTCGTGGTTAGAAGAAAGCTATAAGTTGTTACCGCTTTATACAACTGTTACGCTACTACTGTCTACGATACGAGATTCCACGCTACACATTCTCGCATTTCTTAACGAAATCAGGTCTCGTGCGGGAGGTGCTCCCTGGTTTGATGTCAATAGGCGGCCGCGAGGAGGTGAGAGTGCGCAGTATGAAGAAGAAGATATTTCGGGCCGGCCGGCCGTCGAGTATTTTGTGTGAGTGGTTTTATCAGTGATTGAGAGTGTATGTGGGGGGGGGTTGTTGGTGGGGTAGTGGTGAGGTTTTTTGTATTTTGTTGGGGGTGATGAGACGGGGGTGATGGTTGTGTGTGTGGGGGGGGGTGGGGGGTGTGAGGTGGGGTGGTGGATGTGTGATGTGACGTAGTTTCGTGAGTGTGGTTTGGTGTAGTCTGGTGGGGTTGAGAGTGCGTAGTTCTTGTTTTGTTTATCGTATATCTATGGTCGTGTGGACTTGATATTCGAGCGAGTTGTGTTTAGGCGTGGGTTTGTGCGGTGTGTAGCGGAGTGCATAGTGCTGTATATTGTTGGAGGCTGTAGATGATTGATTTGGATGTGGTGCATTGGTGGAGTAGTTGTTTTGGTTGGCTGATGGGAGTTTTGGTGGGTGTGTGTGTGAATTGGGCAAAGTTATACGTTGAAATGATAGTGTGACTCGTGTGGGGGTTGTGGTGTTGTGGTTGACTCGGAGTGTTTGTGGTTTACATGTAAGTCAGTTGTACTTTTCCTGAAGTGCATCGTGTCGGGTCCGTCGGATTGTTGGATACGCCTCCTTTGTGTCTGATTGTACCGTTAGAATGAGCGAGGGGCGTTGGGGGGGGTCGTGGAGCTGTGCGCGGGTTCGAGTTGTATCAGTGTGGGGTTAGCTGGGGGTGAAGGTTGGTGTGTTGCTCCTGTGGAATGGGGGCAGTATGAGCACATACGATGTGGGATGCCCTTTTTGATGCGGAGGGGAGTAGGCAGCGAGATCTGTATTGGGGAGTTGCCGCTGGTTGTTTGTGTGGGGTGGCGGACTAGGGGCTGCGAGAGGTAGTGTTGAGTGTCCCGTTTGAGGTTCTAGATGGAGGGGGCTCTCGCGGGGGAGAGTGGTGGGTATTGGCGCAGTGTTGCGAGGGTGTCCTTCGAGTAGTGAGGGCTTTTCTCTCTTATGTTTTAGTTTTTTTTTTATATATATTCTAGTGTGGTGTGTGTGTGTGTTTTCACATTTTATTTCCGTGGGAGGGTGCGAAAAGTGTGAGATGGGTTGGAGATGTGGTGTGTGGTATTTATAGGTTTGTAGCGACAGGCTGTGCCTCGTGCTTGCGGGTGGAGGAGTTTGCTTTTTTTCTTGGTGAGGGTTGGCTTGATGGCGTGGAGCGAGCCTGTGTCGGAGTGTAGAGGGGGCTGGTTGCTCGGGGGGCGGCAGGGGGCCGCGAGTGCGTGTTGCGTGTGCGGTGGGTGTCGGCGTGAGCGGTGGTTGTTGAAGTTTCGAGAGCGTGTGGTATAAAGTGGGGAGCTGACGCTGTAGTTCGGGGGATTGTTGTGCTCGGGGGGGAGGGTGTGAGGAGGTGTCTCGGAGGGCGTTAGTATATTTAGAGTGTTGTTGTTGTGTTTTGTCGGGGTTTGCTGAGTGTAGAGGTTTAGGTGGTTTCGGTTGGTAGGGTTCGTGAGAATCTGTTGTTACCTGGGGGGTGCGTATCGGCGGGGCGGTTGTGTAGTAGAGGTCGAATGTGGTTGATGCCCGCGGTTCGTCGGGTTGAGGCTAGATGCTGCCTAATGGCTTGGTGGTGGGGGGTGGTTTCTTCTCATTTGAGGGGGCGGTGTGGGTAGTGTGTTGGCGGTGGGTCCGTGTTGGTATTTTGCGCGGGGTGGTGTGTCTTTTGTATTATTTGTTTGATTTATTTGTCTTTTGAGCTTGTAGGGGGTATGTGTGTGCGAGAGTGTAGAGCGAGCGATGTGTGGGGGGTAGTGTGAGATGGGTTGAGGTTGGGGGTGTGTATTGGTTATATTCGTTGTGAGTGACTGACGCGGAGCGGTTGGTGGTGTGAGGGGTGGTCGTCGGGGAGCGTCTGCGTCGGTGGGTCGGTTATTTTTTTTTTGGTTTTGGGGTGGTGTGGTGGTTGGTTTTCGTGTTCAGCAGCAGCACATGTGTCGCTTTTTCTCTCGTCGTTATTATGATGGTTATGATTGATTGTATATTATATGTCGCTTGCTTTTTTGTGTTGGGGAGCTGATCTGCTCTAGTGTTGGTTGTGGCTGAGGGTATATTTATAATTTTTTGTTTTGTTGGGTTGGGGTGGGGGGGTGGTGGGAGGGGTGGGGTGTCGGCTGTGTGTAGGGCGGGGGGTGTGATGGGGGGGTAGGCGGATGGTGGGTTTTGGGGTTGCCGACGTTGATTGCTGCTTGCGCCGAAGAGGGTTTGGTGTGGGGGTTGTAGTATCGATCCTTTTTTTTATATTGGGGTAGTGGTGAGTGGCGATGGCGGGAGTGCCGCGCCGGAGGAGGGGGGAGCAGGGGGGCATTGTTGTGGGTTTGTTTAAGCTTGTGGGCCCAGGTCACGGGGGGTGGGGGGGAGGGGGTGGGTGTAGTTGTGCTTATGTTGTGCGATAGTCTGACTTTTCGTGTTGGTGGGAGGTGGTGCTGTTGAGTTGGTTTTGTGTGTGTAGCTCTTCTTTTTAATTTGTCCTCTTATATTTGTGGGGGGTTTCCGCTGAGCGGGAGGGGGGGGGTGGAGCGTGGCGGGGAGGTGCGTATTTATCGCCGATCGCCGGGGCGATTAAAAATCGCCAGCGAATTTAATCGCGCCCGTCACGAGAAAAGGGCAACACGTAGCGAATTTAATCGCCCGATCACGAAGGGGCACACGTAAGCGAATTTCGAGAGCGTACGCGTACGCCACTCGACGCGTAAACACAATGCGTTTATAATAACAATGCGTCGCGCAAAGCGATAGCTGCCCGCTCAGGCGGCGCCACTATCCGCTTCCAGTATATACGCGCTGTCGAACTCGTCCGCGGACCACTGATTTATAAGGTAATTTATCCCACGGTCGGTGACTAACGCTCTCTGCGTTGCTCGCAACGGAATTTCGCCTTCCTGCTTATTTTCCGCTGAATGAATTTCCTGTTGACCGTTAATTGCCAAAACACAGGGGGGAATAGAAGGGTATTGTATTATAGCGCGTATACACACCACCGCGCACGGCGCACGCACACACACATTTCTCTCTCTCTCTCTCTCTCTCTCTCTCTCTCTCTCTCTATATAGTATATATATATATATATATATATATATAGCGCGCTTAGATCAAATAAAATCGTTGAAGTCTATTATGCTATAACGATATCCAAGAAACTGGCACAGTTGTTTTAATTGTCTGTGCCTGTTTTCGGGGTGGTGGGGTTGTGTGTTGGTGTTTGTGGTGGTGTGGGGGGGGCTAGTTTCTGTGGGGGGGGGTGGTGTTGGGTGGGAGAGAAGATGGTGTGCGTGAGGGCCGGCTGGCGTTGGGGGGTGGGCGTGTAATCTGGCTTGTCATATGTAATATGATAATATCCTACACATGCGACTATGAATAAGCCAACCGATGTACATCTAAAGTTGTTACACGTATAAGCAACGACACAATTGATTTTCCCTGCCAGGTGTATCTTCATGGAAGTGATTGACTCCTGAAATATGAATCATTCATCCTCTTCTTCTGCATGCATTCCTTCGTCGGTGATTAGCGCCTGGTTATACGCAGAAGAGCGCGACCACAGGACGCGCAGGGAAGCGAAAGGCGGATGAGAGAGAAGACTGATGAGAGAGAGAGAGAGAGAGAGAGAGGAGGCGGAGATAGAGAGAGAGAGAGAGAGAGAGAGAGCAGAGCGAGGCGGAGGAGGAGAGGGAGAGGCGGAGGGGGAGAGGAGGGAGGAGAGAGGTGGGCGGGGCTGGGGACGGCGTGAGGGGAGAGGGAGGAGGCGGGGGGGGCGGTAGCGGAGCGGGGGGGGAGGAGGGGGCGGGGGGGGGTGGGGGGCTGGGGGGGCGGGGGGGCGGGGCGTAGGAGCGGGTTGGGGAGTTGATTGATGAGTTGTAGAGAGGGAGGGGGGGTTTTTGAGAGGGGTGGATGTGGATGTGGGGTCTTGGTGTGTGTTTGGTTGGGTTTGGGGTGGGTGTTGGGTGGGGGGTGGTTTTTTTTTGGGGGGTGGTTGTGGGTTTGTTGTTTGGGTGGTGTTTTTTTTGTTGTGTTTGTTTTTTTGGTTGTGGGTGTGGTGGGTGTTTGGCGGGGGTTTGTTGGTTTTTTTTTTTTTTTTTTTTTTTTTTGTTTTTTTGTTTGTTTTGGGGGGGGTTTTTTTTTTTTTGTGGTTTTTGTTGTGTTTGTTTTTGTTTTTTTTTTGTGGGTGTGTGTTGTTGTGGTTGGGTGGGGGTGTTTTTTTTGTTTTTTTTGGGGGTTGTTTGGTGGGGTGTTGGTTTTTGTTGTTTTTTTTTTTTTTTTGGCGGGGGTTCGGGTTGGGTTTTGTTTGTTGTGGTTTTTTGGGGGTGTGTTGGTGTTGTTGTTTGTTGGTTTTTTGGTTTTTTTTTTTTTGTTTTTTTTATTTGTGTTTGTTTTTTTTTTTTTTTTTTTTTTGGGTTTTGTGTTGGTTGTTGTTTTGGTTGTGGTTGCTATTGGTGGGGTGGGTGAGTGGGGGGTGGGGTGGGGGTTGGTTGTTGGTGGTGGTGTTGGTTTGGGGGTGGGTGGTTGGGGTGTGGGTCTGTGTGGGGGGGCGGCGGTTTGGTGTGTTGTTTTTTGTTTTGTTTTTTTGTTGGGGTGGGGGTGTTTTTTTTGTGTTGGGTGTTGGGGGTTTTTTTTGGGTGTTGCTGGGGTGTTTTGTGTTTATTTTTTTTGTGGTTTGTTGGTCGCTTGTGTGTGGGTGGGGTTTGGGTTATCTGGATGCGTTTTATGGGTGGTATCGAGGTTGTAATTTGTTTTAGTGTACTCGGGGGGGGAAGATAGCTATTAGCGTTCTGCAGGTGCGAAGGGCGTGCGCGGGGGGGGGGGCGCGACGGTGTGGGGTGTGGGTGTGGTGAGCACCCATATGGTGGGGTCCTGGAGAGGTTCGAGTTTTGGTTTAGTGCTTTCTGCTGTATTGTCCGCTGTTTGCATTTACATTATCTATTATTATCTTCACTTTTTTTTCTTTGCTTATGTCGATTTCCAGTGATGGCGCGAGGGCGGTTCGTGGAGACGGGGCGGAGGGACGGGGCGAGGGCAGACAGCAACGCGGAGAAAGAAGCGAGCGGGGAGAGGAGAAGCCCGAAAAGGGAAGGGGATGAGAAGACAAGGGAGGAGGGCGGTCGCTTGTTTTTTTGGTTTGATTATAAGGGGTTGTAGTGTGAGTTTGGATTTTCGATTAATTTGTTATCATCTTAGTCTGATTGTTTTTTTTTTTGGTTTTTTTTTTTTGGGGTGAGGTGAGTGAGGATTTTTTTGTTGTGGTGTTGTTTTGTTTTTTGTTTTTCTGTGGGTCTGGCCTCGGGACCATTGTGATTCCATTTAAATGAATGTCGTGTCGTTAGTCGATTGCGTCTGGTATTTTTGTTTATATTTTTTTTTCTCGTTGCGTTTTCGTCTGTTTTTGTGGAGTTTTTTTCTTTTGTTGATATGTGTTATTTTTAGTCTTGATCGCAATACTTTTTATTATTTATCTTATTTTTTTTTGTTTTGTTAGAAACACCGTATTATTTTATTTTATATGTACGTACTGTTGCTCATATTAGTCTGTCTTATTTTCATGATATTATTGTTTTTATGGTATGTTGTATGTATTTTTTTTGTTCTATTATGTAAGACTCCAGCTCTGACTAGGAATGTTGCTTATAATTATGTTTTTTTTGTTTTTTTTGTTTTGTTGTGGTGGTGGGTGTGGGTTTGTGTTTGTTTGGTTGTGGGTGGGGTGGGCGGGGGGTTGGTTTTTGTTTTTGCATTTTGATCTTACTTTCTGTTATACGTTATTGTGATTTTTTGTTTTGTTATTGTGTGCGTGGTTTTGTGATGGTGGGGGGGGTTTACTAGGCCGCTTAGTTGTGTCGAGTGAGGGAGCGCGAGCCGTGTTGCGGAAGAAATCTTTTCTCTCCGATGAGAGATGGGGGGGGGGGGGGGGGTGGAGTGCGGGAGTGTGTGGAGCTGTCCTAGACAAGGGTTGGGGGGCGGGGTGGGGCGGTATAGCGAGTGGAGGTAGGGGTAGGCGAAAGTAAAGGATGAGATATTGGCGTCCGGTCGAGATGTGTTGTTCGTAGGGGCAGGAGAGGGGGGGAGGAAGCAGGAACGGTCGAAGCGTCAACAGGAACGACAAAATTCAGCAGTTGCTTCAAACAAGTGAAACGAGGTTGGTTGAGGAGCTGTATGAGATCGTTGTGAGTTTGAGAGGTGTCGACAGTTTTGTGGTTGTGGGGGGGGGGTCGGTTTATCTTTGTTGTATATGGTGCGAGAGCGAGGGGATGTTAATTATCGGAACGAGGTGCAGGAGGGGGGGAGGCGGGAGGACGCGCGAAGCAGGCGGATGAGCGGCTGGTATGGTGGAAAATACGCGCTTGTCGTGTGCGTGGTGCTCCGATTGGCTCGCGGTGGGCGTGCTGTGTGGTTTCCGCTGTCTTGGACGCGTGCGTGGGTGTGTTGTGTGGCGCGCGGGTGAGGGTGGTGGGCTGTGGTGCGTGCCGCTGGTTGCGGTGGGGGGGCGGGGGGGGGGGGGCGCGGGCTCTGGCGGGTGGCGGTGTGTTGTGTCGGTGTGCGTGCGTGCAGGTGCCGTGCGTGCCGTGCGTGCGGCGTGATTCGTGTCCGAGAGCTTCTGCGTATATCTGAGCGCATGTATGCGTGCGTGCAGCTGCGTTATTAAATAAATGTGCATTCAACGTGTAATACCACAATTGGTAGATTAGGGCCAGGCCCTCTGAATCCCGGTATAACCTCATACTGTTGATGTCTGTATGGTGACCGATGGATAATTTACCGGAAAAGACGCGGTTGTCAAGCAACGACATCTTCCGCTGCGCCAGAAATCGCGGAAGTGCGGGGTTTTTGCAACTGCATGAATTGCATCACCGTTGCTATAACGACCTATGCACTGCGTGCATTTAATGCTATAGCTAGTTGAAAACCGCGAGTGCGTTTACCTCTTATAAACCACGGAAGCAGTGATACTACGTCTGTCCACACACCCACGCATACGAACATGCAGGACGCGCTCACGTACATGGACACACACACGCACACAAACACACATACACACACACACACACACACACACACACACACACACACACACACCACACACTCACATACACACACACACACACACACATAACACACACACACATACAACTACAAACACACGCACACACACACATACATTACACGCCACGCCTGCGCCACACACACACACACACACACACACACACACACACACACACTACACACACACACACTTGTTCACCACACGTACATGAACGCATGCACACATTCGCAACCTCACTCTCATGTGCACGCACTAATCTATCAATCCGCCCGAAAGTTCGCGCTAACTTGATATATATATATATATATATATATATATTATGTATTATCACATAATAATATTTTACAATAAATATATAATAATATATATTATCATACAATAATACATGCACTATATCATTATACTATAAGCGACTAGCGCGTATATTTTTCTCTGCTACAGATACGTCAGATCGCCGTGCAGGAACTCGTGTTGGCGTTCAACGGCGGAGGCGACGCCGCGGACGATGCCGCCAGTCAGGTTCGCAGCAGCCTCTGGAAGCGCGAGGTCCGCGCCGCGAAGTCGCTCTTCTTCATCATCATCTTCTTCTTCGTCTGCTGGTACCCGCTGCACATTCTCGACGCCATCATGGCGTTCACGGACATCGAGTTTCCGATTCAGTTGCTCAACGTGCTCGTCTATCTGTCGCACGCGAACTCGGCCATCAATCCGTTCCTGTACGCGTTCGCGAGCGGAGAGTTTCGCGCCGCCTTCCGCAGCATATTCGCCGTCTGGTTCCCGCGCTGCTGCAAAGCGAGCCCCGAAGATAAGAATCAGATGGAAGCAACCTCCATGCAGCGCCACGACCGCTAGCGGGCGCCACCGGCACGTGGCGGGAGGGAGCACGGGCGCATGCGCGGCGGAACGCCCGCGCGCTGGAAATCGTGGAGATGCGAGTGCGTGCGTGCGTGCGTGTGTCCGAGTGCGCGCGTGTGTATCTGAGCGCGCGTATGCCTGCGTGCCGGCGCGTTTTAAATAAACGTGCACATTTTCTTATTATACAGACAGTGAGCATGAGTCGTCGACTACAAAATTTAAGCTATGCATATCGTTTCGCACACGCGTACATTATAGTACTATCGTCAGAAAATTTGGCGTCATTCAAGTCCATTTATCTGCCATCTGTCGTGCAATATAAATCAACGAACCTCATTAGCCTAAGCAATACCTATATGGACTATCTTGGCGGTAAAAAAATTCGAATAGTACACGGCAGAAATTTTTGGCGATCGCATGTTCTCACGTTGTGGTACCGATACCATGAAGCAGTATATAGTATTCGAAATAAACGCGCGTGTGCATGCGTTTTTTTCCCGGGCGCTTATATGCGTGCGTGCGGGTGCGTGTTAGTGAGTGTGTACATGGGGATCGATGCCACTTGCGGCTGTACTAGCGCGCGCGCGTCAAAGTCAGCAAGTCGCAGTATAAACATACATGTATATAAGGTGATATCTGATATAACACATGCTGCGATATTAATATATACGCGCTGATTAGATAGAGCTAAGATAATTAGCGTCATTTGACGCGTCCTACCGTCCGATAAACGCTGCAAGAAAGAAAGAAAGAAAGAAAGAAAGAAAGAAAGAAAGAAAGAAAGAATTTCGTATTATATTGTGCATATACACGTGCATATTTTTTATTATATCAACAGTAAGCCCGGTTCAATAATACAAGCTATGTATAACGTTTCGCACGTACGCGTGTCTAGTACTATTGCCAGAATTGTCGGCGTTTCATGGAACGGCCTGGCTTCATTTCTAAGAGCCTACCTGTCTGTTATCTGTAAACGACTAACGCCCCTATACCAGCCTACGCAATGCATGAAATATACTTTCTTGGCGGTGAATAGTTTTGAATAGCGTACAGCAGAATTTTCTTGCTTATGTTCTCGCGTTGTGGAGCCGATGCCGTGACGTAGTATTCAAAATTCATTAATATGTAAAGTTAAATTAATTTCCTAATTAGGCAATCAATCAGGGATAACGTCAAATATGTCACAGTGGAAACATGTTTGTGACAAGAATTAAGTTAATTTTGAAACAAGAACTCGAGTGCCCCGCGGTAGAGCCTCAGAGGAGCTTAGTATACTGCGAAATGTGAGTCTATAGAATCACAGGCAGCGTTTGAAAGATTTAAAGTCTTCCTATCGACACTCCACTATCGCGCTCACTATAGATCTTCATATTAGGCAATAAACATTTAGTCGGTGTGACGTTGCCTAACTCCTGACTCCTTTGTACACGCGCGTACAAAGCACGCCTACATGCGCTCTCTCTCTCTTTTTTTTCTCTTCCCCTCTCACTTCCTCTTTTTCCTTTTCCCTCTATCTTACTATCTCCCTCTCTCGCTTTCTCTCTCTCTCTCTCTCTCTCTCTCTCTCTCTCTTTCTCTCTTTTTCTGTCTCTCGCTCTCACTCTCTCTTTAACTTTTTCTCTCTTTCTTGCTTTTACCCGCTCTCTCTTTCTCTTTCTCTTTTTGGTGGATATTCCAACTGTTTTACTCAAATGGCTGCGTAAGGTTTACAAAGATGGCAGTAAGTTTGCTTATTATTTTCGAGCAGAGAAATTCATTCTAACCGATCTTTGTATAGCACTATTATCAAACTGTCGTTTTATGATAATATTCAATGTCTAAACTTACCGTATGGACTTTCATGAATTCAATTTTATGTATACATCTTAGCTCTCACGAAAGTCTAAACTGTCAGAACGTTTGTAGTGAAATGTCAAGTATGTTCAGACAATGTTTCTGTTAGCGGGCCCATTACATGGCTTTCAGCAAATGAAATATTGATGTAGCCTGAGTTTTTAACGCGCAAAAAGAGTGCATCACGGTATGGATAAGCCGACTCGTATTGTTTTCACGGAGCTCTTATATATGGCTTCAAAGCGGCATCTTCATGCGAGGAAATGTTATGATAACGTAAAGTTCCGGCATGAAATGGTGTGCGTGCGTGATATTATACGCTTTTTGTTAAACTTCTCGTCTGCCTTCACACGTTTTGCGCCATGTTCAGCTACCGGTCGATATCAGATACCTATTCGAAAGGTGTGTGCCTGTGGGAACGAAGGAGACACCTATGTGACATGTAAGATTTAAGCACTCCATGTAGGATTCTAATATGTGCTGAGCCGCTGCTTGGCATGTGTTCTCTCTTACACACTGCTTCGTGATTCCCGGGAGGCTCGTAGTTACGACACAACTTCCAAATCGACAGTGCCCGTAGCTACGTGCGAAAGTATCCAATCGTGAAACTATCCGTTAACATTTTTCTAACAGAGGTTGTCTATTATACCTCACGTGTGCATGCGTGCGTGCGTGTGTGCGTGCGTGCGCGCGTGTGTGCGTACGTGTGTGCGTGCGTACGAACGTGCGTGTAGGGGTGATTGCCTGTGTGAGTGCGTATACGCGCGTGCGTGCGCGCGCTCGCGAGATAAAGAACGAGACGCGACGCGTTCGTTTGTTGAAAAGATGCGTAGACACCGCTTGTGATGATGCGTATGCGCACTCGCGCGTGTCTCACAGAGCGTCAGCCGTCACACCATTACGTCTGCGTATTCTGTGATGACGGTCGATCGCACGTGTAAACTAACAAGAATAATACTACTCACTTTAACAGAGTGAATTCGGCTCGAAATTTCGTTGTTGCGTGACAGTCAAAGATGTTATATATATATATATATATATACATATATATATAGCATTCACACGCTCAATATGAAGGTTGAAAGAGAGCTGTAATAGACGCCCCATATCGGCATGTGGGTTTTTACTTAACGTATAAACTCTTCGACACGCAAAAGGTCCACGTGCGCCGATTAGTTTTATACCCAATATGTCCATAACTTGAAAACACATGAATGCAATCGGTCGGCAAATACTAACTCGTCATTACATTGATAAACGTCGCAGACGGTACATTTTCTATCACGTGATTTCCATGAGCAAATTTTGATTCGTGTTGAATAGATACAGACATGCGGGTTCCTGTGTACATTCGACATTGAAAGAACCTATGTGACTATATATATATATATATATAGTAATAAAGTCACACACGAACACCCGTGTAGATAAAAACAAAGTCAAGGTATAGAATAAGGGTGTTTAAAGTTTAATTGACAAGCTTTCGAGATTACATCTCTTCGTCAGGTCAGCAGACATTGGAATAGAATCAAATAATCAAAAACAAATACAATGCGTTATAGATAATCAAAAATGAATGATTCACACAATTCGCGCGTTGCCATGAATACGGACGACAAAAGAACACGCACATAAACCACACACACACACACACACACACACACACACACACACACACACACACACACACACACACACACACACACACACACACATACATACATACACAACACACACACACACACACACACACACACACACACACAACATATATATATATATGTATATATATATATACGCGTTCAAAAATCTGAGCATGTTTCGAATTGTATAAATATTATGGGATATTCGTAGCCCGGTGGCAACTCTTGCATGGTGGCAGAGCGTATCGTATATCACTACCTCGAGTGAGCACGGCGCGCATAGTAAAGCGGCAAGCATCATTTATGTACTGGTCAAGGGTTTCAATTAATATAGGATCATATGCATCTCGATTCAAATTACGTGATTTAATCTGCTGCGAATGCGCTCACTCTCTGTTTGCTCGGAGCGATTGTGTTGTACTCATGTAGTTAATGCACCTGATCTGCCGCTATCTATGACTCGTCTTATTCGTGCACTTAATTATCATTATCATTATCGTCGTCATTATCATCGTCATCATCGTCATCATCATCGTCATCGTTGTTGTGTCGTCATCGTTGTTGTGTCGTCATCGTCGTCTGTTTTACTAGTATCTGTGTGTGCGTAAATGCCTATATACACACGTGCGTGCGTGCGTGCGTGCGTGTATGAGTGCGTGTCTGTACGCGCGAATGCGTGCGCACTTGTGGATGCATGCGGGCACACGATGATTGAACGTGTTCATATGTATGAACGTGTGTGTGTCGACGAACTGCATTGAAGCCGTGATCTAGGTTATACAGGATCTGATTAATCGCTTCTTATTTGCGCATTTTGACGATGATAGACTAGTGCATTTGTAGTAGTGAAATGTAGTAGTGAAATGTAGTAGTGAATTGTAGTACCGTGGAAACGCTAGAGAGAGAGAACATACAATCGTTCAAGGACGGCCGCGATGGCTCCACCAGACAACCCGCATACTTAAGAGCGGAACATATAAATTAACATTGACAGTAAGCAGTCTAAAATGCTACGGACGGATTCACTATACCCAAGAACACAGCTAAAATTGTCGACCAGCCATCATTAAGGTACCCCTTAATGACGGTGCTGGCGATCTGTGCAATCGGTCAAGGGGGCAACAAACATTGACAATAAACGCAGAAACAGGGCGAGGTCGAGGGAGACAGATAAAAGGACAGAGTATCAGGTAGAACGGGAGAGACTCCGACTACAGCTTGGTATGTGTACACTGTCACTATTCGTCGTGGTTAGAAGAAAGCTATAAGTTGTTTACCGTTTATACAACTGTTACGTACTACTGTCTACGATACGAGATTCCACGCTACACATTCTCGCATTTCTTAACGAACATCGCAGGGCCCTTTGATGCAATACGCAATAAGCCATAAAAGAAAATCCCCGCCGCCATATTGAGATCAGATAAGAGTGGGTATATATATATAACATGGTTAGGATAGGACTAGTCTAGGTTTTTTATCTATAATTCTAGTCACTAACATCGTACTTCAATTCACAGGTACGTTTCTGTTTACAGCAACATTTACAAATATGATTGTGGTCATTTGGGATATTTTGCAATGTTTGTGTTAATGCAAATACTAAAAACGCACGAGTGTTTACATTAATCATGTACTTTCCTAAGCACGTCTCGATCATTTTATACCCCCTTTTTCTATTACCTAAATAGCACTGCTGGACTTTCCGATATCAGTTATAGGGTGGCCTTTGATGCAATACACAACAGGATGCCCTTTGATGCAATACACAATAGGATGCCCTTTGGTGCACTACGCAATAGGATGCCCTTTGATGCAATACGCAATAGGATGCCATTCGATGCAATACGCAGTAGGATGCCATTTGGTGCAATCCAGCATTGAAGTTAATTTATATTACACACTGCTCGCGCAGATTTCTTTCGTAGGCTGACTACACCTGTCATTAACGGCTCCCCAGCTTTCTGCGGCCGCTAGCGTTGTTGTTAATCCAACGGAAAGACGACCTTTTCAGTGGCAGGAAAGTCACAGTAAATTGTATTCGTTTCAGTATTTACGCGTATCGAACTTTCCGCGACCCTGTTTATAAGCAATTATCCCCGTCGGTGACTAATGCTCTCTGCGGTTGCTCGCAACGGAATTTTGCGTTCCTGTTAGTTTCCGCTGAATGAATTTCTGTGACGTTAATTGCAAAACACAGGAGGAAGGGTATTGTATTATAGCGGTATACACGCACGCGCACGCGCGCGCACACACACATTTCTCTTTCTCTCTCTCTATATATATATTTATATATTAATGCCTGCTGTTGGGGGCACTATGCTTTCATAGTGTTGCTGAGGGAAGAAATAGTGCCCGAGCGGTAGCGA
>NW_014577164.1:459960-462042 GCF_000485595.1 Priapulus caudatus
CCCCACCAGACAACCCGCATACTTGAGAGCGGAACATATAAATTAACATTGACAGTAAGCAGTCTAAAATGGTACGGACGCATTCACTATACCCAAGAACACAGCTAAAATTGTCGACCAGCCATCATTAAGGTACCCCTTAATGACGGTGCTGGCGATCTGTGCAATCGGTCAAGGGGGCAACAAACATTGGCAATAAACGCAGAAACAGGGCGAGGACGAGGGAGACAGATAAAAGGGCAGAGTATTAGGTAGAACGGGAGAGACTCCGACTACAGCTTGGTATGTGTACACTGTCACTATTCGTCGTGTTTAGAATAAAGCTATATTTACCGTTTATACAACTGTTACGTACTACTGTCTACCATACGAGATTCCACGCTACAATTTGGAGCCGTGACTCGAAGAACCAGGGTATTCCTTTGCCAAACAACGAACTAAAAGGTACTATAGCTATACGATGCACGAAAGTCGAAAGAAACACTGAGTGAAGACAGCTGTAATGATGAAAAGGAAGAAGAAGAAGAAGAAGAGGAAGAAAGAAGACAGAAACCTATCACTATTGGACTATTGTGACGTTGGAATGAAGTGTTGCCGTTTTCGCCATACGAGCATTGCGCATGGAAACGCCTACGAACAATGATGTGTTGCCGCTAAAGCGCATATAAGCCAGAACTTGTCTTCTACGACCTGGCTATCGACGACGGAAAGAACAGCGAAATACGTTCACGACGGAGCGAGAAACAGCGGAATACGTTTACGACGAAGCGAGGAACAGCGGAATACGTTCACGACGAAGCGAGAAACAGCAGACTACGTTCACGGCGAAGCGAGAAACAGCGGAATACGTTCACCCCGACGCAAAGAGGAGAAAGCGGAGGAATGCAGGTTTTGGTAGTGAGATGCAGCCAATCGGCCGATTGCCGGATAACGCACGGAACAATGCAGTGTTATGCGGTGACATTCAGCAAATTCATGACTTGCCGGACGACACACATAACACGCATACCACGGTTACCTGCAACGCATTAGTACAACATGTCACTGAGCAGCAGAGACAGCACCCGAGATATCAGCTGGATAAGGGGCCCATACCGCTGGCGAGCAAGCAAGCAAGAGCGCAATGGATGAACGACTCTGCAATACGTATTAAGGGTGAGTGAAGCCATCTTGTGTCGGCAGCTATTTTCAATTTTCGTAATTAAACTGAAAACTAGTTTTCAAACCACATGTTTTATAATACACGAGTGTGTTAGCGAAATATTAAAGCACTTTTCCTACCTATAACTCCCTACCACCACCCCCCACCACCCCCTGGCTTACGAGTTTATAAACTGCGTCGTGCAATGCCCGAATTCGTACGTACATACGTAGAATAGTACAAATCTGTGTATAACTTTAAGAATGCATCATGTATATACGCATTTAATTGCCGCAGGAGGCAAGGTTGGCTGTTATAAAGCCAGGACGGACTCAAGGTATATAGTTTTAAGGGAACGAGTCGAGGTGCTAGTTAGACGCACCAGTTTTAATGTAAGAGAGGGGACATGGTACTCCCCTGCAATCGCTGAAAATAGTCCACGAAAGTAAAAGTGAGACGATAGCGACAGTATTTCGAAATGACGGTACTCGAGGCCGGCAGGGCCGGGGGCTATAGTGTAAAGCGCAGCGAAATCAACTCGGCAAGCCATTCAATTGTAACCGTTGAGGGCACCTACGTAGAATTTTATTCTTATATACAGGGGGTTAAAGATGTCACCCATGTTAGATAAATTACCACTCACATTACAGTGTAAGGTTCACTGGGAATTGTACCCTTCGGGCCCAAAACAAAGCACCCACCCACTAGCCCAACCAACCCCATCTACCTGTTTTATTCTCAAAAGTGCTTGTAATGTTATTTTGATGTTCATACTTGCGAAACATGAAACAAATTTATAATAATGAAGGCCGACACAGTTGTTTCACAGCCTATCTGAATGTATGAATCTATGTATGTATGTATGTATGTATGTATGTATGTATGTATGTATGTATGTATGTATGTATGTATGTATGTATGTATGTATGTATGTATGTATG
>NW_014577164.1:462052-467837 GCF_000485595.1 Priapulus caudatus
GCGAATCAGCAGCAGGCGAGTCAGTCAGCAGCCGCCACCAGCGAGCACATACATGTTACATGCTCGCGGAGCTATGCACTCTCCGCGAGTGCCCTCTGAACAAGGTTCATCAAAACACACGTATATCCCACAATGATGCATATTGTTGCAACGATTACACGGCTACGTGTGACATACATAATTACGTAATCTGTACGCGAACAACATTTCTATGCACATGACCCGAATTGCCACTTTATAACAATCGTAACTTGCTGACGATAGAACGTAAGGATAGATAATTAATCGTACGCTAAACTTGCTTTTTCGTAATGCATGCCGCGACCTTCTGTTGTTCTGGTGAAAGGCTTGCATGAAATTGAGATTTAGTTCGTTCGTTGTTGCATGCGTACAGCGTAACAGTTTCACATTTGTAATTTTAACCTGATAACTTTACTTGTTTACAAAGTATGTGTTGAATATAGAATTATCGCTGCCAGTTTAATGATAATTAAATCGGTTTCGTTAATGTTCTTGATATAGTTCAGTGTGTTCTTGATATAGTTCAGTGTGTTCTTGATATAGTTCAGTGTGTTCTTTTCTTCAGAAACAGAGTTCGTACTCGTTAAATTGACTACATCACGAATTTTCTATGGTAAAATTTGTAAAAATTGTGTTTTCCATTTTTTTACATTAAAAGTAAGAACTAACGGGACTAGACGTATCGTCAAATTCTTACCTGATAAGATTTGATGTTTATCAACTAGTTAAAAATCCAAAAAACCTGGACGATTTGAAATAATGTTCCTGACATTAATTGCTTGTTATGGGCTATGTATGAGTCACGAGTGTATGTTCACATCGAACAATATAGTAAAATAGGAAGTATAATGCAGCAATTTAACCATAAAAAGTGAACAGAATTACTTATATTTTGTGAAAAAGTGGAAATATTTTTTTAATTTTTACTATTTACGGTGACGTAATCACTTTAATAAAATAAGGAGAGTTTAGAATTCACAGTGATTTAGATATCGCAACTAAAAGAAAGCAAGTTCCTAAGATACTATTGCATTCCTAGTATGGGCAAGAAATTTGCAACAAATCCTCTTGTCGTGTGGCCCTAATGTAGAGTATACGTGTTTGGCTGAATAAGTTAAAGCTAAATGAGTGCATGGTTAGCAACAATTCGGAATGTTAATTTCTAATACATTACTTGAGATTTAACGTAATTATAACGTAATTTTAACGTTTACCTGCGCGGGTGTGACAGCATTATACGACTTCGGCGATGTCTAACACTCCTACATCCATTTCATCGGAAGTAAATAAAACAGATTTGTTTAGGCGTTGTTTATTTCTTACAATCGTCGCGTTTCGTGTTCACTCTGCGGCGCTAACACATACACACACACACACACACACACACACACACACACACACACACACACACACACACACACACACACACACACAGCGTTTTGTTTCGCCAATATAGTAAATTTGGCATTTAACGCATTCAATGGCGTAAATGAGGTTCGTCGACACGCATGTAAATAAATCCCGCACTATAAATTTGCCTTGAGGCCATTGAACCACAGACCTATTCGTGATAAAATTGCAAGTACTTCAACGTTTCCGACAACACGAGTATGAGCCAGGTTGGCTTACGGGGTTGTCAGAGTTGTAAACGGGGCTTGAAAGAAGAGTGTCGCGGAGGTTGGCATCACGTCTGTACGAGCATAAAAGTGGGTTTGAAAAAATGTTAACTGTGATTGGATCGTTTTGAAGAATTTCATAATTATCAATTAACAAACTTTTGATGTGCAGGATTGAAGGGTGATAGGTTAAAACTAATGGACATCTGTCTGACGTTTTATTCACGCCGTCTTTTCTAGGAGTTATTAACGACGCCTGATTTAAGAGAAGTATCTTTTTTAATTTCTTAGATAGATCAGATTGATTATAGCCACGGCGTGTAAAACATTCAATCATATTGGAAGCTTGTGTGTTAAAATCAGTTTTTGAGCTGCATATCTTTTTTAATCGTAACAATTGAGAATGCGGGAGGTTATTTTTAGTGTGGCGAGGGTGAGACGAAGAATACAATAGATAAGAATGGGTGTCAGTGGGTTTAGAAAACACCGAGGTAACTAAGTTTCTACCAGAGATAATAGCAACCATGTCCAGAAAAGGAAGACTATCGGATAATGTAGAGTATGTATAATTTAGACACGGGTGGAATGATGTGACATGGTCGATGAAATTTTGCAAATCAGAAAGTTTCATAGATGCGGCTCCAAAAACATCATCATTATACCGAAGATAAAGGCTCGGTTTGGGTCCAGTGAAGGACGCGAACATTTTTGATTCAATGTAGCCGACAAATAGACACGCATAGCTAGGGCCCATCTTCGTACCCATAGCTACGCCATTACATTGAGAATAAAAATTCCAATTGAAAGTAAAACACGTTTTGGTTAAAACTAGTTCGGCTAAACGTATCAGGGTATCAGTATTCGGAAAATTATCAGACCGCTTGTCTAAAAAATACCGTAAAGCGATTAAACCCTGATTGTTAGATATCACAGTGTATAAAGATTTTATGTCCAGTGTGAATATGAATTTATCTGTATCATTAATTATTAATTAATGATACAATAATTATTTATTAATTATTGTTAAAACGAAAAATCTCAAATGTGCCTAGAGCATGAGACGTATCTTTGACGTATGTTGGCAATTTGGCAATTTGTCTCTGACAGCAAGTAGCAACACTCTGACAGCAAGTCTAGAAAACCGAACGCGTCGATTTTTTGTGAAAAATCATAAGTTATACGGCTAAAAGATAATGATATTGATTAACATATATACAATTATTTCTTTATTATGGTATCAAATGTGAATAAAACCAAGATGGTACAATTAATATTAAAGTTTTTGTCAATTTAAAATATTTACATGTAATAAAATACAAAAAGTCCAGACATAGAGCAGCAGTGAGACACATTGTTAGATTATTTAATATGCTGAGTCGGTTTAGAGTTAGTGTTAGTGTTAGAGTTAGTGTTAGTGTTAGGGTGACTGTTTGTACTTGCGTGTATATTTGGAATATCCACGTTATTAAATCATACATCTGACGGCATTTAGGTACTAAGTGCTACGACGGCATTTACTTGCCGCCGATACAGACTACCTCTGACGGCAAATCAATATGTTCCGGCGGCAAATGCCGTTAGTTGCCGTCGTAAAATTCGATCCCTGCATAAGTGACAGCAAGTCTTCTAATAAAGCCGAGATCTGTTAAGTAGGGAAACTGTACAATCAATGATGTAATTAGGTTTCTGACAAGAACCTTGTCAAAAACCTAATTACATCATTGATTAGTAATAACGATCTTCCAAAAGAGGCTTCCAACCTTCTTGTTGAAACACCTAAAGCGGCCAGGTTTACATGCTTTTAAAAATACATAAGCCTGATACACCAGGACTTCCTATAGTTTCTAACTGCAGTTTCCCTACTGAACAGATCTCTGCTAGAAACTTAGTTACCTCGGTGTTTTGTAAACCCACTGACACCCATTCTTATCTATTGTATTCTTCGTCTCACCCTCGCCACACTAAAAATAGCCTCCCGCATTCTCAATTGTTACGATTAAAAAAGATATGCAGCTCACAAAAGTGATTTTAATACAAAAGCTTCCAATATGATTGAATGTTTTACACGCCGTGGCTGTAATCAATCTGATCTATCTAAGAAATTAAAAAAGATACTTCCCTTAAATCGGGCGTCGTTAATAACCCCTAGAAAAGACGGCGTGAATAAAACGTCAGACAGATGTCCATTGGCTTTAACCTATCACCCTTCAATCCTGCACATCAAAAGTTTGTTAATTGATAATTATAAAAATTTTCAAAACGATTTAATCAAAGTTAACATCGTTTGAAACCCACCTTTATGCTCGTACAGACGTGATACCAACCTCCGCGACACTCTTGTTTCAAGCACCGTTTACAACTCTGACAACCCCGTGAGCCAACTTGGCTCATACCCGTGTTGTCGGAAACGTTGCAGTACTTGCAATTTTATCACGAATAGGTCTGTGGTTCAAGGGCCTCGGAGCAAATTTATAGTGCGGGATTCATATACATGCGTGTCAACGAACCTTATTTACGCCATTGAATGCGTTAAATGCCAAATTTACTATAATTATTGGCGAAACAAAACGCCGCCTTGCGAATAGGTTTGTTGAACTCATAACATCTATTCGCCTCAATTGCATGGTTTTCCGGTTGCTGACCATTGTTTAACCAATCGGATCATCACATTGATGACGTGCGTTGTTTGTGGCTGCCAACTGACACCATATTACAATAGCTCACGTCGACACATGACTGAGCAGAAATTAATTCTGAGGGTTGGTTGTTTGAATCCAGCGGCATGAACGTAAACTTTAATACCGTGTGATTTTTTTAGTTCATTGCTTCGTTGTGTGTGTGTGTGTGTGTGTGTGTGGTGTGTGTGTGTGTGTGTGTGTTTTGTGTGTGTAGGTGTGTGTTGTGTGTTGTGTGTGTGTGTGTTTGTGTGTGTTTTGTGTGTGTGTGTGTGTGTGTGTGTGTGTGTGTGTGTGTGTGTGTGTGTGTGTGTGTGTGTGGTTTTGTGTGTGTATATATATATATATATATATATATATATATATATGTGTGGCGTTTGTTTGTTTCCGTATTCATGGCACGCGCGAATTGTGTGAATCATTCATTTTTGATTATCTATAACGCATTGAATTTGTTTTTGATTATTTGATTCTATTCCAATGTCTGGCTGACCTGATGAAGAGATGCAATCTCGAAAGCTTGTCAATTAAACTTTAAACACCCTGTATTCTATATCATTGACTTTGTTTATATATATTATATATATATATATATATATATATATATAATTATATATATGGACGTATTCACGGGCATGCACGGATCTATTGTATGTCAAAGAACGATCGACATGCCAGAAAAATGCTATATGCCGTATTCAACATAACCGTTATAAAAACAGGTGATTCCTCTAAGCATATTATCTTATTAAAAATATAAAATTTTTATTTCATATCATTGTATAAACGTAATTAATATGATACATTATGAATGTAAAGTAAAATAAACGATTCGATGTTTAAACTCATTTTGTATAATCATGGAGAACTAGGTAAAACTCTTAGGAACTGTGACCGGTGGATTTTAGCTTTATTTGCCCGCAGATCACACCGAATTTATCCAGTTTATTAGTCATCTATACTAGCAACATTAATATTGCCGTTCTGCCTGTGTCTAAGCAGTCGATCTCTGCACAGATCACATAACATACCGTTGTTGCGTCGTACGAAATTGCACTTTGCAATAATGATAAATCAATAGATCAGTCTATAACGTTGCGTGCAATTGTAAGATGAGTGATGTTAGGAAAGTCACTCACGTGGCTTTGCAATCATCGTTGAAGATGGCTCTGTTTGTTTGCATATATGGTTTCAATTCCAATTACTCTTACGTATATCGGATGTAGGTTTTTATGTCACCAATATTTCGCGTGGGAACAAACAACCTCGCAAAGACCATGCCTAAATGTCAAGATGCAGCGTTTTTCAGCGCTAGAAAAAAATCAGATCAGTACTTCTTAATAATCTCTCATAATCTAGTTGACTTTATTGCTTTTTGTTGGTCATTCGTAGTCCGCGTTCTCTCTCCATAATCAACGTTGGATTGCCATTTCCTTCATCATAGCGGTGGCGATATAAGCTTCAAACCCGTCC
>NW_014577164.1:470902-476371 GCF_000485595.1 Priapulus caudatus
ATTTACGGGACGTATCACTTAATAAATTAAGGGAGTTTAGAAATTCACAGTTTTAGACTATCGCCAACTAAGAAAGCAAGCTTCCTAAGATACTATGCCATTCCTAGTATTGGGCAAAAAATTTGCCAACACATCTCTTTGTCTGTGGCGCCTAATGTAGAGTATACGTGTTTGCTGAATAGTTAAGCTAAATGAGGCAATGGTTAGCAAACAATTCGGAATGTTAATTTCTAATACATTGACTTGAGATTTAACGTAATTATAACGTATTTTAACGTTTACCTGCGCGGGTCTGACAGCATTATACACTTCGGCGATGTCTAACACTCCTCTCTTTCTCGGATACATAAACAGATTGATTTAGGCGTTGTTTATTTCTTACAATCGTCGCGTTCGTGTTCACTCTGCGGCGCTAACACCATACACACACACACACACACACACACACACACACACAACACACACACACACACACACACACACACACACACACACACACACACACAACACACACACACAATACACACACACACACACCACACGCCCGCGCCACACACACACCACACACACACACACACACACTACACACACACCACAGTCACCCCCCCCCCCCACACACACACACACACATCACCCCCCCCCCCACACACCACACACCCGCTCCCATACAATCACACGCTCTCGGTATCGCGCACGACCACTGACATCCCTAACGAGGTTGTCAGTGTGTGACTACTCGCGCGCTGCTCAGTAAGCGCCCGGGCGGGCCGATACCTTGATACCTGACACACGGAAGGAGGGCGCCCGTGTAACGTAACGGTACACGGGGCAGTAAGAAGCCGAGTAAAAGGTAACGAGTTAATTAGACGCACGGGTGGGAGGTAGCCGATGCAAAGTTAACGACCCTCCGTAATGCAGACACGCCGTAAAATGCGAGCGTGATATATACATAGCCGACACTATATAATAATTCATCAGTCCAGCACGTGCTAATATAACCAGCAAGATAGCCGCCGCCGCCGCCGCCGTCGCCACGGCCGCAGCGCCGTGATTCAAGTCATGAAGCCCCCGAAGCGAAAACCTTGGCCATCGGCGGCCGCCATTGTGGACGAGCATCGCGTTCTGTAGTCGATGACCGGCGGCGGTGCCGAGGAAGCGAGCGCGGAATAGCAATAACCGAGCGTAGAGGCGCGAGCAGCCGTTGAAACGCGGCGATATCACCCGGTCATCGTTCTCCTCTCTCTCGTTTAGCAGCGTCTGTAGGTCAGTGCGCGAACGAAGCGACGCCCTCGTCTGTCGTATATACGTGCGAAATAAAAAATGTGTGTTAGAAAAAAAGTGTTGTTAGTATTTTCGGTTTTATTTCTCATGGTCAACATGCTTTATCATACTCCTTATCGTTATAACTTCGGGATATTCTATCACGCCTGACGTGCATATCCGTCACTTCTGTCCCATGCGAACATTCAATAGACATGGAGTTTAGATACGTAATATAGATTTTGGTTTATCCGTAATGACTTCCTATGCCCAACCCTCACAACAATATCCATTTTCCAAACTCGAGAATTTTTTTTTGCTAAACAGTTAGAATTCGTGGCCTATATTTATTCCCTTTTTAAAGAAACAGAGAGGAAAATGCCTCGATAAATATGCACGAACTGTGCGGGAATAGGAGAGTGTAATACTAGGGGAGAGACGAGAATAATAAGAAGGGCGGAGACGTACATGCGAATATATGGAAGGTCGCGGTAAGCTGACAGACAAGCGACGAGTATATAATTTAGAGAGAATAACGGGGCCAATGTAAGTAAGCAAAGAATAGCAAAGAGGTAACGCGGTAAGAAAACCGGGAAGAAAACAAAGCATTAGCTATGTGACTCGCAACAAAATACAATCGAATATAATAGAATAGTAATATAATAATAGAATACAATAGCGATTAAAATAAAGGCGTCTATATATAAAACGAAATCACAAGTCAGACAAGAATCGGCAGATGTGCACTGCGAGATTACACACTGCACAATACAAGACGATGCTTTTACGAAACACCAGCGCCACTCACTGCCAATGTTGGCGACTTGATCGTGATTTGCGAACAAGATTCGTTACCGGTCACGTACGTTCGCTGGGTGAACAGGTTTTAAAGCCTGTTCATCGTTCTAGTTCTAACAGGCCTGCATGCATGAACTGCATGACTATATTCATGTACGCCAGATTCTATGATTACCCATGCAAGGAAAAAAACCGCATCAGTTAGCCAGGAGTGAATAATAATAGATCTATTATTATTCATGCACTCCTGTAAATATGTTAGAAATGACATATAATACTATATGTAATAATGAATTATAATAGATATATGAATAGAGGTTCGGACAGTGCAGCGTTCCAAATAAGCGGGCTTGCATCTCGCACTACTACTCGAACTCATGAGCGTTTACCTTCTACGTCCTTCCCCCAAGTTTACCTTTTGATTTCCCACTGGCAGCACGCGTATCTCCAACGATTCAACTTGTTCTGCCGATTTCTCCAGTTTTTCATCACTTCGCATTAATCATACGGGTAGGGCCTACACGCACGCATGATTATACTGCCCGCATTTATTGCAATATATAACACGTGCATCACGAGCAACGTAATTCCGTATGCATCGAACACGTGCAATGACTGAGAATGAAAATAAATCAGTACAAATTCGATTGTCCGCAATGATGCACAGAGGATAATGACATTCGGAGCAAGATGTCTGCGAATTAATTATGTAAATCGTATCCCATATACAAGCCGTGCAGGGTCAATGTAGAAAACGGAGCCATCAGACGTCCAAGAACCGTATAATAGTCGCTAAGCGAATATGATTCACTGCGCGTATACACTCTACTTTTGAACGAAGAACCATTTTTTACTCGCACTGGTTTTAGTTTATGTATAGACATTGGTAATCTTCATGTAGGTCTACTTGTGATTATTTTCCTACCTCTAGCACGCTACGGTATGTTTGTGTCTGCATATAGTCCGTTGACCTTAATTTGTCTGCTATGAAAGTCAATATATATAATAGTAGCAGGAGTAAGATAATATAGCAGTAGTAGTAGTAGTAGTAGTAGTAGTAGTAGTAGTAGTAGTAGTAGTAGTAGTAGTAGTAGTAGTAGTAGTAGCAACAGCAGCAGTAATACACCTGCATACACCATACACAGTCACGGATACTACCTGTGCGCATGCGTATATATGTCTGGCAACTTGTGGGTGTGTATGCGTCCCTTTTTCTAAAGAAATGTTCAAATGTGTAGCCCAAATCAAAACCTCACCTATACTATTTCTTATAAAAAAAAGTGCGGGAGGTAACTCAAGATAAACTGAAGAGGTTTTCAATACGATCTGAAATATTGACTCTATTATAAGCTATTGTTGAGTGTCATGCCTTTGACTGGTCTTCTCGTCTGTACTACTGCATTTATATACTCGATATAGATGGCGCTATATTTAAATTGATCGTCTCTCAAATAAATCGGGAAATTATTCAATGCAGACAGATTTAGTCTCAGCTGTCAGGGTAAATATGACTCATTACTTCCGTATGAAAGTTAGTACGAGTTTGTGCTGTTCTAGGCTACAAAACCGCAAATAACCAGTACAATTGCAGGCCCGTAGCCAGCTTTCTATTGGGGGGGGGTTCGTTCGAACCCCCCGAACCCCCCCTGGCTACGGGCCTGCAATTGGACCTCCACATGCTAGAGATTCGTGAAAAACGAAATATAGAAACGCTGTCACAAAACAAGTGCACGTATTTACGTGTCGTCAATTTTTTTAGACTGGTACCTATCACGACACGTAGGCAAAGATAACATAGTGCAGAGACAAGATACCGACCGGTTCATGGCATCTCGCAAGATTGAAAATCAAGCGCTAATGATCTTGGCATTTGTAAACAAATCTAATTTTAAATACAGATCGGTGCGCATTTTAGCGAAAAGGAATAATGTGCAGGTGCTCTACGACATTATAGCCCTACTATATACACTTGGTCTTATGCAAGGAGTACCGGTAAGTATCAAAACGGTCGAGAAAATATGAAAACGGTTAAAAACGTAAAATCATTGCTTTAAAACATACCAAAGTTTGACGATGTGCATATACGTTCGCCGGAGAGCTATTGACTCACTGAGGCACGAAGGGTCGTTTTCATATCAGGTACTACATATATGTACCCGAGGTAGTTTTAGGTTGTTCAGTATTATGTTTATATTTTTATATGAGGTATGTTTAGGGTTAGTGTTAGGGTTAGGGTTAGGGTTAGGGTTAGTGTTAGGGTACACTTCTGTAGTACAAGTCTGGTACACTTTGTGTATACATATATGTACCTCGGGTACATATATGTAGTACCTGATACGACAACGACCCCTTCAGCCTCACTGAGCTATATGTTGTCGGAAATACTGCATAGTATACAATAGAGTGTGAGAAGAGTATTATGTATGTTACGTAGTGAAAACGCTCCGGACCGGTAAAACAATTCGCAAAGTGGACGTCGTTGTGATTTGGCAACGTGTTGCTGCGGTAAATGTCACCGTTGTCTGTGCAGATCGTGTGTCTTTTGCTGACAGTTAATGACTCGACATGTGCGCGTGCGTTCTACGCTGTTCTAGTCAGACGGAGCAATCTAATCTAGAACGATGTCTATATGCTATTATCCGCTCGGTCTCAATTCTATGAGAAATAACCGAACGCTAATTGTTTTGGCACCTGCTATTGATATTATTTACAATTACGAATATCTAGTGTGGCAACTAGCTTTCAGCGAGGCAAATGTACGCGCGTTCTCTAGACCATGCGGTGACGGATTCCGGATTTTGAAGGATGTAGCCATTGGGAACCCCTAAGGCACCAAGCGCAAACGGGAGGTTGGGAGTCCTGCTCTGAACTTTTCTTGAAAACATGACATGCATGAGGTAGCAGTTTGTGCCTTGTTGAGCACATTTATAGCTGTGATATCGCGTAACAAGATTCTTGTTTTAAAAGGAACAACTTATCCTTGTCTAGGTGTTGAAAAGAGTTATTATCTCTCAATACAACTAACAATACATTAGTAGATTGTTGGGTATTGTTAGTATAAATTGCATTATACAATGTCCTATTATAATGCATATTGATAATATAATATAATAGTATACAATATAACAATATGTAATATAATAATATATAATGTAATAATAATATCTATATTGCATTCATTAGCGATGTCATTTACTCTTCATGAACACATTGTTAGCTCAGACGTAAAGGATGGCTAGCCATGTACCCAGTCATCCCACCTCGCGGGAATCTGCCCAACTATGTCTATTAGTGCACCTCTATATCTGATACTCGTATGTATGTATGTATGTATGTATGTATGTATGTATGTATGTATGTATGTATGTATGTATGTATGTATGTATGTATGTATGTATGTATGTATGTATG
>NW_014577164.1:476381-480367 GCF_000485595.1 Priapulus caudatus
CTGTGCATCAGTGGGTGATACACAGAAATCTGTGCATCACTTCTTGATATAAGGTGCCTAAAGTGGATTTGCACCCAACTAAACTCTCCATATAACACCTTACACATAATCATCACAGTGACTAAGCCCGCGCGTAGCGCGGGTTTCAGCTAGTACATATTAAAAGTAGAAACAATTAAGAACCTATTTAAGAACCTTTTGAGCCTAATTTTTCAGTAAGCACCATTTATATAAGAACATGTTGAGGCTAACTTGGAAAAATCTATGTTCTTATACGCGGGTTTTTACTGTATTAACATAACCTAATAAACATAACATAATCTGATCTCATAATTTACTTACTACACTTTATACGCGCGGAAATTATCAACAACGTAGCTTAATCTAATCCTTAGTAAGATTTAATAAGGAGTAGTTTCATTTGTATTTATTAGCTGACTTGACTCGATCAACACGTCTTGCTAATGTATGGAGAATACCACGGTTAGGTCACAAGGTCGTGTTAGAGATTACATTGAGATTAATATGCAAATGTAACGTTTCTGAGATAAATATGCACATGTACATAAGCTGTCATACTCGTTCGCCATATACGTGACTTGGGCGCAACTTTTAACATCCTGAAAAGTAAAGCCCGTTCTACATCTGCCAGACATGCTAGTTTCGTGTAGCCATATGCTGTGCGTAGGGTCCAAAGCAGATAACTCGTCGGAGCCCCACCAATAATTAATAGAAGACAAATCACCCCGTGACCGTGGCGAAATAGCACTGAAAATTACGCAACGACGTCGCACAACACGTCTGCAACGTGTTTTAGCGGCATTTGTTAATTAATTTTTTATTCATAATACTACAGCGGTAATCGAGTGAATTGCTGCATGGTCGCTTAGGTCTTATTATTAAAGGTTTTCACAAAAAGAATAGGTACAGAAGTAGGGGTATATAGGCGCAATAGTAGATCGTAGCAACAGGAGTAAAATCAGCGACAGCAACAACAGTAACAAAGCCTGTATCGGCAGCAGCAGCAGCAGTAGCAACAGCAGCAACAACAACAACAACGGTAGCAGCAGTAGCAGTAGCAGTAGCAGACAAAAGTCCGCCGTAGAACGAGGGTTCACTTCGGAGAGCCGATAAACACTTTTAGCCTTGATTCACTCTCCTGTTGTGCGGCTATTAAACGCACATCGAAACCGTAATCGAGCCACATGCGATCATCAAGTAATCAAGTAATACGCGCGCACATCAGGCCAGATAGCGCTAATTCAATCGACACCTGCTCAGACGGCGCGTGTCGGATAAAGCGTACAGGTGGTGTCTGCGAGCATCTGGGGCTCGCGCGCTGACGTAGCTGGCAGGCATCGTACACGGCAAACGCCAGGCCTCACCAGGTGCGGGCTGCCTCTTTCTCTCTCTCTCTCTCTCTCTCTCTCTCTCTCTCTCTCTCTCTCTCTCTCTCTGTTCTTTCCTTTTTCTCTCAATATCTATCTATCTCTTATCTCTTTCTCAAGCTGCACGCATCCTCTTGTTTCTCCGCGCGCAGCTTTCTGCTTCTCAGCGCAGCGGCGCGCATCTCTCTGCTCTCTCTCTCTCTCTCTCCTTTCTCTCCTGCTCTCTGCTAATCTCTCTCTCCTCTTCTCTCATGCTCGCTCGCTCTCTTTCTCCCCTCTCTCTTTCTCCCACCTCGGCGCTTTCATGCGGCTTTCTCTCTCTCCATCTTCTCTTCTCATCTCATGCTCTCGTCTCTCTCCTCTCTCTTGCTGCTGCGTGTTCATTCAAGCCCGCACCCGGCAAACGCGCAGCCTGCACCAAGGCGCGGGCTGCCTCTTTCTTCTACTCCTCTCTCTCTCTCGTCTCTCTCTCTCTCGTGCTCTTTCTCTTTCTTATCTTGTCTCGTCTTTCTGCTCGGTCTCGTTCTCTCTCTCATCTCTGCTCTACTCCCCCCTCTCTCTCATCTGCGTTCCTATCTCTTTCTCTCCAATATCGTATCTATCTCTATCTGCTTTCTCCGCGCGCTAGTCTCTCTTTTCCGCTTCTCTGCCTCTGCTTGCTCTCGTCTCTGGCTCATCGTCTCTCTGTCCCTCTATCTCGCTCGCTCTCTTTCTCGCCCTGCTCTCTTTCTCCCCCTCGCGCTCTCTTCGCGTCTGCTCTGCTCTTCTCTCGCACTCTCCTCCTCTCTCTCTCTCGGCTCGTCGGTCCTCTCGTCTCTCTCTCTCTCTCTGCTGGCTACGTGTCGCATTCAAGGCCCGGACGCAGTTTTTCGAGGCGCGAAGCCACCGCGCATCAACAATATGGGTTTATGGGCCTTCTTCCGTTAAGCTGTTGCGGCCGGCGCAGTCCCAAGCGAGTTAACACTGCAGCGACGAAGTTCCAGCCAGCCTCGTATAAAGCCTAGCGCCGCCTGTCGTGGCAGACCGCAGCAGTCCGACAGCAGCAGCCACGATAAGGCCAGTGAGGTCCTTCCTCCCTCGAATACGATTGACGTCTGCGTATTTAGTATAGAGCAACACACATACAGGCAGCTGTCGCCATGATGAGACACGCCATCGCATGCCCTACTCGTCCTCATCGTTGGCGGGTGAGTCAAAGAGATTTATGCATCATATCGGGATATGATCGTCTCTTCTTCCGGAAAATACATATGTTCTCGGCGTAACGTCGCTAGACTTAGCGAACAACTGTGTCGAAACATGGGTCGTGATCTTGCGATTCTAACCGTGCGGATTAGTAGACGGTTTTGCATTTATTCCTAACACGCGAGGTTTTTTTTTACGTTTTGTAAAGTTTGAAACAGAAGAAAAGGTCGAAGAAATGTTTGAAAGAGTAAAAAAGTAAGAAAGTAAGTAGGAATGGTCAAGCAGCGAACAGAAGGTTTGTACGACGATACCGGCTTGATCTGCGGCTGCAAACTTCGTATATATTTATTTATTTATTTTAATTATATATATATTGGTATAAATTGGTAAACTCCGGGGTAATAGGCAATAAGCGTAGACAACCAACTTGACGTGCAGCACTGGCTATGCCGACTTGGTGTATGTACATAGTACAACGTTACGTTGACCGTTACCGTATCGGAAATGCACCAATGAGAACTAGATTAATCAAAAAGATTTATCGTATTCTTGTAATTATTCATGACTGAAATAACTCGTTCTGCGTTCAGACCTGGTCGTTACTCTGCAAAACAACGTCACAAACTCTGTACAAACCTCTTGTAACCACTTAATGCTATGTTTATGGCAATTCCTAGATGCTCAATCAATCACACTCGCAACGAAAGCGACTAACGTTCTTTCTTTGTCGGCAAAAAATATAACGCGACGGACTCTCATTTTCTCGAGAAAAATCACCGTGACGATGCGCAACTCAATACGATACGTCATCGTGTTACGTAGCCGATCGTCATTGCATAGCGTCATACGCCTCTTCGCCTCTAATAATCTAAAACATACGAAACAACCGGCGCTAATTGCACTTACTTTCACTAATTCCTTAATTGGGCGCCGCAGTTATTCTGCCGAATATTCCCCTGCAGAAGGGGCGCTCGAGGAGGGCGAAAGGCGAAATTGCCGCTGATCAATGTAGGCGCATCACAACTAGCGCTCGCGCATAGATTAGAACATGTACGACAGCATAAGCAAAGGCGGCAGAAAAAGGCCGGGGAATCGCGGGTAACATCTGCGGGCGAAATCATTAAACAGAAACTTGGCCAGCATGCGTCACTGGCTTTTCCAACTGTACTGGTGTATGTCGGACTCTGATTATATGCGCTGCTAATCGGGCAAATGTCATATACATACGTCTTATTCTATGACTTAATGCTTATCAATGGTCTTATAGCTACGTCGTAATATAAAACAAGGTTTTGCGCAACTTTTTCTGGGGGCACTGGGTTCTTGAGTGAGACGGCTGAGGTCCAGAAGGCTCCTAAGTTTTTATGTAAAGCTCTTAGGCCATTATACACTGGATGGGTTTCTGCTATAACT
>NW_014577164.1:483237-487966 GCF_000485595.1 Priapulus caudatus
GTGTGTGTGTGTGTGTGTGTGTGTGTGTGTGTGTGTGTGTGTGTGTGTGTGTCGGTATTTGGCCCATACAGTCTCCTCGCTACTAGAGTTCTATTTCATAGTAATAGACCTGATCCGTGACCAACAGGATGAGAACAATTACGACATCACTGCCGATATTTACTCTAAGATGTCCACGCGATCTCTAACGACCAACAAATGCTTGTCCAATGTACGCATGGCATATGTATCAGCATTTGTCATCCAATGATCTCCTTCTTATACGTAAAATAGTGAACTCTCCCAGGTAAAAATAGTGAACTCTCCCAGGTAAAAATAATCGTGTTGAGGATTTCGATATGAATGACAACGTACAAAAGGACATTTTGAACGAAATGTTGAATTGCAGTCCAGCGGATCCCGCTGTCATGCGACATTGTTACTGAAGATTTCGTTCCAGACGCAAACAGGTGTCGACAGCGTGAGAGCAGTGGTGACGCCACCGCAACGCAGTGGAATGTTTCTCGGCCGACCGTTTCGAAATAAAGGGACTCGTTGTCGCTGGCTTGAAAGGCAAGAAATAAGATATATTGGACAGCCGCTTTCACCGGTTCCTCGGGTCATCTTGCCTGGTGGGGATAACCTTGATTTTATAGGTTGGTCACGCTAGCCGGGAGGCCTGCCTAGATCACACTGAGACAGACGTTTACGCGCTGCGCGTGGTAATCGGGCTATCCATGCCTCCTAGTCAACAAAAACGAAAATCGCACGCAATCATGCACCTGGCTGCAACGTTCGGTTGCCGGCTACAATTTTCCTCGGTTCTATCTCTGATTTGTAACCGCAACTCACAGCCAGCCGCATAACGATTTCCTCCCCCCCCCCCCACAAACAAAAACATTTGTAAAGCGAGTATATGTGGTTTTGTCTAGTCTCCTTCTAAAAGGAATGTTATACTTGCGCGGCGACGATGTAGACAAGGTAGCGTTCGTGTCGTTTTATGGAATACGATACTTTTACACGCCGCGTAACAAGAAAAACGTGGGGGGGGAGGAAAATCGCGATTCAAGGTTGAATATTTTAGCCGATATTTCATAAGTATAGGATCTGGCCCGCATACAACTGTCGAATAGGCTTGAAAACGCAAGTGTAGATGCTACAGATTACCACACGGTTGTTGTTACCTCCTGAATACCGAATGGTATAATCAGCAAGACGACTTTGCTTTCAAGAAGATGCGCCATTAGTATGTATAGGTTCTGTTCGTTGGTCAACTGACTTAACGATTCAATCTCCCATTACCTAGACATTAGCAGTAGCAGACACGAGCAAGCCCGCGAAGAATCCGGATGTTGGGGACGCGATTACGCCAAGCAAGGATGATGGCGACGCTTGCAAGCGATGTCAGTACAGTTACACGTAGTTCTTATGTTGCGGCTTAGCTCACGGGGAAACATGAATATACGTAACGGGACCTCGTAATTTTAACTATGATGAAGGACCACAATGGCATTTCCGGTGAATACGTAACATCTTAGTGGGCGTTAAGGTGTGTTTGGTCTCTGTCACAGAAGTCAATAGTAAATCCATCACGATGTGACCATTGTATAGACACTAGATAAACACGTGTGATATTATCCACCCCAACCACACCAATAATATTGCGACGAAGGTGACGACGCGGAATGTTACGTGGATTACAATGTCCGCAACAGCACAGAGTATCGACCCGCCCCCCTTTGACAGCGCACGCTGCCATTGTCGCCCTGCTTCCTCGATCATCACACCAAACTCTACCACGTTCATCTTAGTATTGAGAGAGAAAAAATATTCCGGTTAACTTATGTGAAGCGGCTTTGCCGTGTTTCCGAATGACGATGGTGATGACTCGATGATGACGATGGTGATGAATCGATGATGACGATGGTGATGACTCGATGGAGAGATAACAGCACACAGCGTCGCAACTCGGGCGTTGCGCGTATTGTGTGACAGGCGGTTATTCTATCGTGAATCGTAATAGTGGTACGCGTCGGTGAGATACACCGGTGCTAAAACGTATGTCCTGTACAACACATAAACAACGAAAGAACTGATATGTACGTATTAAAGCAAGTAAGTATTTAATGAACATATCTAACACACCACGTAGATCCACATAGTGAGGATGGACATAGTTGTCGTGTACGGCGCGCGGCATGCACATCAATCAAACTCTTTCCTCGTTCGTCGAGGATACGCGATGACAGCTAGCTAGATACTATATATATACGTGCTGCATGCGTTTAACGAGATACTCTTACACTCGCAGCGCAGAAAGCGACACTCGCCGTTTTACGAGCAGCAGCGACGAGTGGGGTCGTTAAGAGAACTCTCAGACCGTGCCCACGTGCACGCGTGCGATGACAGCGAATGTAGGTATAGGTCAGTGAGGCTTGCCTCGCGGGCTCGAAGCATTCACTCGCCGCGCCCGACGTGTTCAAACGGCTCTACTTTCACGTGCGCCGCTTGCACTTACCTACTTGATTGATTGACCTGATGTATATATATACAGTTTCGAGCGCGCAGCCACCGCGCATCACAATATGGGTTTATGGGCCTTCTTCCGTTAACTGTGCGTGCCGCGCAGTCACAAGCGAGTTAACACTGGCACGACGAAGTTCCAGCCAGCCTCGTATAAAAGCCTAGCGCGCTCTGGCAGGCCGCAGCAGTCGACAGCAGCAGGCCACGATAGCAGTGAGGTCCTTCCTACTCGATATACGATTGACGATCTGCGTATAGTATAGAGCCACACACATACACAGCTGTCGCCATGATGAGACACGCCATCGCATCCCTACTCGTCCTCATCGTTGCGGGTGAGTCAAAGAGATCTATGATCATATCGGATATGTCGTCTTCTTCGGAAAACATATGTATCTCGCGTACGTCGCTAGACTTAGCGGGAACACTGTGTCGAAATTCGTTTGCGATTTAACACTCGGATTATAGACGGTTTTGCATTTATTCCTAACCACGCGAGGTTTTTTTTACGTTTTGTAAGTTTGAAAGTAAGAAAAGGTCAGAAATTTTGAAAGTAAAAAGTAAGAAAGTAAGTAGGAATGGTCAAAGCAGCGACGAGGTTTGTACGACGATACCGCCTTGATCTGCGCTCAAACTTCGTATATATTTATTTATTTATTTATAATTATATATATATTGTATAAATTGGTAAACCGGGGTAATAGGAATAAGCGTAGAGAACCCAACTTGACGTCACATGGCTACGCCAACTTGGTTATTACATAGTAAACGTTACGTTGACCGTTACTTATCGGAATGTACCAATGAGAACTAGATTAATCAAAAAGATTTATCGTTTCTTGTAATCATTCATCTGAAATAACTCGTTCTAAAGCGTTCAGCTGATCGTTACTCTGCAAACAACTCACAAACTCTGTACAAACTCTTGTAACACTTAAACTGCTTGTTATCATTCTAATGCTCAATCAATCACTCCGCAACGAAAGCGACAACGTTTTCTTTGTCGGCAAAAAATATAACGCGAGGACTCTCATTTTCGAAAAATCACGTGACGATGCGAACTCATTACGATACGTCATCGTGTTACGTACGATACGTCATTGCATACGTCATACGCCTCTAATAATCTAAAACAACGAAACAACCGAGCGCTAATTGCACTTACTTTATAATTCCTTAATCGCGCCGGTATTGCTCCGATATTTCCCCCTGCAGAAGGCGCTCGAGGGAGCGAAAGCGAAATTGCCGCTGTTCAAATGTAGGCGCATCACAACTAGCGCTCGCGCACAGATTAGAACAATGTACGACAGCATAACGCAGCGGCAGAAGGGATGGTAATTGCGGGCGAAATCATTAACGAAACTTGCGCATGCGTCACTGGCTTTTCAGCTGTCACTGGTGTATGTCGGACTCTGATATATGCGCGCTATGGGCAATGTCTATAATACGTCTTATTCTATGTCTTATGCTTATACAATGTCTTATACTACGTCGTATATAAAACAAAGGTTTTGCGCAACTTTTTCTGCACTGGGTTCTGAGTGAGACGCGAGTCGAAGCTCTAAGTTTCTATTGTAGCTCTAGGCATATACCCTGGATGGTTTCTCTATACGTAAATCGCACGCGCTCCACATCCTATATAATTGCCTTAGGTTGGTATCTCTGTAGTAACTCCCGCAGTGGATACTTGTATTTTGGCAGTGGATCGGCTCTGACACCGATTCATGTATGGTCACTTTCTCTCTGATATTTTCCAAGCATTCGCGGTCGTTGTCGATGCATTACCCCCCAGAGGCCAAGCGGCCCTACCAAAATCTCATTAATTCTCGTGAGGTGACTTTTGCGCAACCGATGCGAATAGAGCATTAAATGTCAGCGATTTCTGACTATCAAAAATCTAATTGGTCATTGAAGGACGCGACATTCGTCTGAAATTCCTTAATCAAAGATGGCCGAGTCGTGGAAAAATTGCGTAAAGGGACGCTAGCGCCGTAGCGTGAATAGATTCACTTTACTCACTGTATTGTCTACGGACTCACGTCCTTAGAGTGAGAGTATACTACAAGTGAATGAAGTGAAACTACGCAGCCTTCCTGCACGCTTGTCACTAAATAATCGCAATCGTTATCAGTAGCGCGCCGTTCGTGTCCCATGTTTCCCGACTCTCTCTCTCTCTCTCTCTCTCTCTCTCTCTCTCTCTCTCTCTCTCTCTCTCTCTCTCTCTCTC
>NW_014577164.1:489340-492099 GCF_000485595.1 Priapulus caudatus
ACTACTACTACGTACTACGTACTACTACTACTATATATATGTGTGTATATATATATATATATATATATATATATATAGATAGATATATATATAGATATATATATAGATATATATATTATGTATAACAAGTAAACATGTATGAGTGTGTGTAACAAATATCTATATGAAAAAAGATAATCTAAAGTGCATAAATGTATACCTTTGGGTTTTATCATGTATTATTTATGTATCAGCCACTGTCATGTTCACATGTGCTCTATTTGTAATAATGTTTCCGCTCGCTCGTGTGCGTATACGCGAAATTATACATGCTACACATTAGGGAAACTTTTGCGTGATATTCGCACTGTGTGCGGTGGCCTCCATGCTCGCGCTTGCGCACATCCCGTATCAGTATTCTTCACAGCCGAGGGCAGTACGCTCCCAGTACTAACGCTACATGACAATAGCCACCGATTCTTGTAAGGTCGGTTTTTTCGACGTGTGTTTTTTACAGCGCTTTAATTCGAAGCTTATCAGCGCCAGCAGTAATCGCCTGACTACGCTGCAATCGTCATGACGTTGGCGCTATAAATAGTATGCGACGTAATCAGTCGAAGCAGAACTATTCTATACATCGATGATTCCACCGCGATGTGCTAGTGCAATGGTAAGCTTGGTGAGGCGCTGTCATGTTTTATAGCGTCTCGAGAAGAGCGCGGACGCATCCTGCCCATCAATTGTCCTTTGCAAGGTCACCACCGTATCGATAGCCATAATGCAAGCTTGTTAACTCTGATGCTATCTGAGTTTGTTCGGGACGGTTTAAATAATTTATAGGTGCAAGCATATCTGAAGCGATTCGCTTGGATTTTTTCAGTAGCTAGTAACTCACTATAAAATAAATATTAGCCTATATTTCTCCGAGGGTACCAGACGATGTGTACCTATATTCGGCTGCGTCGCATTATTACAGCGAACAATCTGTCATCATGTCATCACATCGTTGTAACGTGATACTTTCAATGTCCGGTGAACGTATTTTGTCATCTTCTGTCACTATAGGGTCAGACTGGAGGACACCTTTCACGCTCCTGTCTTTATAACACCTTCCTTCCTGAGCCCTTCATTTTCATATTCCGCTTCGTATATTACGTAAATCTCCCATGTTAAGTTCTCTAGCCATTTAATGGCGAGCAGGAGAAATTTGAAAACAAGCAATTTTTTTTGTTTTTCTCAGCGTTAGTGAATGCACAGGGAAAATACGAGAGCGATCGTGGGAGCGTATCGCTGATAACATGCTTTGGTGATTATCAAGCGTTTCGCCACCGTAGTGGTAATGTAATACACCCATTATGTATTAAGATACTGAACCTATCTAGATGTTACCATTAATAGACAACCAAGTAATAGCAATGATACTTATCTCCTGTCATTGTTCTGTGCTTGAAGGAATATCTTATCCTCTTCAACAGCTACGTGATATAAATGCTGATCATGTTGTTAGATAAGCGTAAATTGGCTCGATCTCTGTGTGGATCAATCCGGCTGTATTTGGCTGCTAAAAATAGACGTTTTCACTCCGCCCATCACCGAACCTTATAAAAGTTTACTTCCGAGTGGCCGAGCATTGTGTATATCGCATCATAAGTTCATGGATACAAAATTTCTATAATATATACTCTTCCATATTTGCTTGTGGTCTACATGAATCGTGGGTGTCTATGTAGACCTTTTAATTTTGACCGAAATCCACTAGAATTTCTGTGTGTCTGCAGTGATATCAAAGTAGGTAAGATTGCATACGAACACCCTATCCGTTTCTGAAGACGAGTGGGAGTCGTAGTTAAACGTTTTTGTTAAAACCTCAATTGTATTGGTACAATGGACCTTTACGATGTGTGTTTCGGGTGGGGCCAAAATCACCAGACTTGGCAGACGAAGACTGGAGAAGCAATTAAACAGAGAAGAAACATTTACGTTAGCAATTACGGAAGACCACACTCAATAATTTTCGCGGCAATCATGAAGCTTCTAAGTGGAAAAAGCCAATAAGAACCTGAAATTATATCATAAAACGTCCCATGCTCATTCCAGTTCCAACTACCGAGAACGTGTTACCGCCGCATTTTCATGATTCGCACGTTTTACATTACAGTTTACGGGCAGTTAGCGTGCCCGTGATAAATGATGGCGGACATAGAACCGCCGAGTGTTTCGGCGCTCAGTAAGATTCATACGTGACATTAACATGCGTCCATACGGACCGCGTTGTAGCCCGCGGTATTGCCGTCAGCCCAGAGGCGCCACCTGTCAGGTGGCGATTGTAGCGCCGCCGTGTGTATCCTTGACATGATATCGGGCGTGTCGCATCCCTCAATACGAGAGCTCGCTCGGATGTCCCAATCGCGGGACATTTCATGTAAATGCCAAGAATGTCACGCGTCGGCTATATATAACCAGCGATGTTCGTATTATCAAGAGTACATATAATAGAGATATTATGTCTCTATTATGTACTCTTGGTACCGTATTATATACACGCGGCACACAGAAATGCTAATGAAGTCCGATTGCCAGTCGAGCGGTATAAATCAGAAAACTTGAGGCAGATACTGCCGCCGTTGTACCAGCGCCAAAAAACCGCGCATCTTGTTACACGATCGGCATAAATTACGAGAGGAGCCGCGGTCCGCTATACGTGAGTGTGTGAGTGTGTGAGTGTGTGTGTGTGTGTGTGTGTGTGTGTGTGTGTGTGTGTGTGTGTGTGTGTGCGCGCG
>NW_014577164.1:492938-495438 GCF_000485595.1 Priapulus caudatus
CCTCCTAGCTATATTATATATATATATATATATATATATAAATATATATAGATATATATATATAGATATAGATAGACCTTGATTCCAGGCCCTTTGCCGACGGCCACCATCTTTGCATTTCGCGAGTCGTGGCTGTGCGTGCAACGCCTTCTGCTTAGGAGAACAGATTTACAGTCGCTGCAGATGCCGGAGGGAGGGCAAGATGTATAGCGTCAACAAGGCATCGTAATACAATCCGAATCCAATATGCACTTGAAATACGACCTGTATTACTCCACCCACTTTCCATTCTTTTCCGTCGGCTTTTTCCGTCAAAAATCGTTTACGTGCAGTCCTATATCTCTATTCTTTTATATCGTCACGTTTGCAGCGCTAGCATGCACCTCAATACGCCAGCAACAATAAACCAGCAACGTTAAACCAGCAACGATATACGACGACTATTGTGCAAGCGTTTTGCAATTACAAAACCCGCCGGCTTTCAACTGGTTAACTTTCTTTAGCGTATTCGTGTTCTCCAATTAACGAGAGGCACGCATCTGTCACACTGCCTTCCAGCTCACAAAGACGTACACGGCTATTAGTGTTAATGTATACGCGCGGCCTTGGACGTGTCACGAAAATCACGTGCGCGCAAAAAAAATTCACATAGTCGCGCCTTGCGCCGCACGAACCTCCCACGAAATTCTCGCGCGCGATCCGCCAGAGAAATGCGCGCGTGCGAAAATCATCGTATCTGTATGCGAGAGAGGCGAGCGAGTTACGCCAGGCGATCGCGCCTCGCTATGGCTACGCTAAAAGTTGTTCTCGATGGTGGACTGCGCGGATGATTGCCAAGGCGTTGGTCCATACGCGCGCTATATGACTGCCAACGAGAACCGATTAGTAAGACGTGCAGAAGCAGCTGGTCGCTTTCCGCTTCGCGCTTATGGAGGTTAAAATAGTTTAGGATTAAAATTCTCAGTACAAAGAGGCGAGCCGGACTCGACGATGAAGATCCGGGGAGAAGAACATGCGGGTGCTGTCACACACACACGCACACGCACACGCACACGCACACGCACACGCACACGCACACGCACACGCACACGCACACGCACTCGCACTCGCACTCGCACTCGCACTCGCACACGCACACGCACACGCACACGCACACGCACACGCACCACAACACACACACACACACACACACACACACACACCACACCACAGGTCACAAACCCTACACACTGCACGCACGCACACACCACCCACACACACAACACACAACACACGCCGAGCGCAACACCACACAACACGGGGCCCGGAGGCGGCAGCGGGCAGACCTTGAGTTAACGCGGCGTCAGTTCCCGGCTTCAAAGATTTCTTCCGCCCCTGATGGCCGCAACCCGGCCAGCCGCGCGTAATCGCCGAGGTGTCGGCGCGGCGGCGTTTAGAAATCTCGCCTTTGCGATTCAGGAGAGTATACGCATGCGGGCTTGACCGACAGCGGTGGGAGGGAGTGACGGGTGTCTATTCAGCAGCAGTCACTCGCACTATACGCGCACGGGGCAGCCGTGTACGAGGATTTCCTGCGACCTTCGTGCGAAGTGACGAGAGGGTCGGCTGCCTCAGAAGCCTTTCAGTTAATCATCGCGTTGAGAGCGCAAAGTGCGCGTGAGAGCTCTTATTGGAGATCGGCGGGGATTGTATCGGAGATTTGTAATCCATTCGCCGGACAATCGGCGAAGGTTAGCAGCAGCGCACGTGTGTCCCCCACTGTGGCTCTGTCGGCAAGTGGAAAAACTAGGACACACACGCGCGCGCGCGTCCGCGAAAGGGTTATCGTGAAATATGGACGCGCGCGTGAAGCGACGACGCGAACTCGCGTGAGAACGCAAACATTAGCTACGGAACACTGGCCGCCGCCGCCACCCGCCTGCGTCCGCCCAGGCCCCCGATTTCCATCACCGAGTTTCGAGCTGTTACTTCACACACACGATAGCTCGTAGATATATGGTGTTACATTAAACACACGATAGCTCGTAGATATATGGCGTTACATTAAACACACGATAGCTCGTAGATATATGGCGTTACATTAAACACACGATAGCTCGTAGATATATGGCGTTAGCTTCACAGGTCTATCGGACAGCAGCGGCAATACGTTATATTTTTCTTCTTATGACGTGAAAGTAGATCGTGCGCAGGACACTCGCGCTGTTATTAGTCATCAGCTTTGTTTGTTCTATACCCACGATGCGGACATTACTCCCACACATAGCCTCATTCGCTGCGACACGCGAGCAACATATATAGGAGAAACGGTGTATATAGGACCGCGGCGGAGACCTCGTCCCGTCCAGTCGACTGCAGTCCGTGGGGTCCATCACGCGCAGGGAGTTTCGCTTGAAAGGAAAATCTGTTTACTCAAAAAACGCTCGTCGGGCAAAGGCGCGACAACTGGTCCGAGGTCGCATCGCTCGCTGTAAACATATGGTCACTAGCACGTGAGCAT
>NW_014577164.1:499346-507183 GCF_000485595.1 Priapulus caudatus
ATACAAAACACACACACAACGCACGCACACACGCACACGCAGCGCACGCACCCACACACACACACGCACGCACACACACACACACACACACACTCACACACACACACGCGCGCACGCACACACACACACACACAAGCACGCACACACACACCACACACGCATCATTCACACACACGACACACACACCACGATACACACACACACAATCACACACACATCACACACACACACAGCACACACACACACAACACAACACATCGAGCGCTATAATGTGTCGCGCAAAAATCAGCGGCGCGTCTAGAGCGGATTACTTGCATTTGACGATAAAACGCTCCGAGCGCTGCACATCCATTAGATCGACGCGTCAGAGAGCAGACGAAACAAGCCAACAAGCAACCCCGCTGTTATTCGCATTTCACTTGCAGGAATAAAGCGATGCGAGCGCGATGAGGAATCGGTGGTCTTTGTGATTTAGTCTCCCGATCACGTGGACTCATACGCAGTTACCGCGATACGTCGAGTCACGAATGCTATCATCTATTCTAACTTGACTAGGAGAGAAGTTAATTTCGCATAGCTGCTTTATGTAGGACAGTTGTTTTTTGGGGGCGTGGAAACAGTTGCTTGGGGCGGGGAGTATATTATTTAGCAGTTGACCGGAATGCAGTAAGCGTTCGCGTTGCATGTTGCATTTACGCGAGCAATATCGTGACCAGGATGTAGATTTTTCCGCGATCTAGTCCTCGATTCGCACTTCTCATGTTGCCTTTGGCCAGCGCTCTTTTACTAGCTGCGCTCGTGGTGGTGGTGTCCGCGATCAGTGAAGACGGATATAGTTCTCGACTGCTTCCGCCGTAAACACTTGTGTGTGTAAGCCAAAAGGACAACAGTCATCAGTCATCGCTCTTGCCGCCACCTAGATGACGTGTGTTGCCGAAAAGAAACTATCGTTGGCCCTTCATAATAAGGCAGTAAATTTCGCATGACGTGTTTTTTTAGCCACATAAAATGGAACTAAATTGAATAGTATCGCGCCGGTAGAATATAATTATTTTCTGGGAGTTCAGAGCAAGAAAAATTTTGGCCGTTTTCGATTGTCGCCACCAACATAATTAACGCCGACGCATACTTTTTAAATTTAGTTTCCTCTTGTGAAAGGTCATCCATTACGAGTTCGCTTACACAACAGGAGACAGAAGATCCTTGTCAAAAAACAGTATAGACATGCTATTGCAGCAGCTGTTACGATAGCTGTTTATATACTGTTCCCATATTATTAAATCTATGCGGCGAGGCACCATTACCGACTGCCTGAGCGATCGGCGACTGCGGAACGCCTGTTAGCCATGTTTATAAAAAGCCAGGTAACTCGAATGTGTAAAATTCATTGTATGATCGCGACAGGAGTGGGTTGGTATTACCACGAATGGTTTAATGGTCTTCCCTAGCGCGTGCGTTGTGCGTGTTAAAACCTCAAAGAGCGATGGCTAGTGGATGTGCATAACATGAAATCCTACGTATTCTAAGACGAATCAGTACAATATCAACAAAGCGAGGTCTTACACACTCGTAGTACCAATTTGTCGCCCTGCTGCTATGTCGTGATGAGTTCAATTCTTTACGCAAATACTGCGGGTTTTTGATAATCCGCTTACCCTTAGTCCCGCGTTTAGCCTTTATTCCCAACTTTAAAACGCATAACACACCGTTATACACACGTACGGTTATACGTAAACATAACAGACGTACAGTTATAACGCGCAGTATTACACACGTACGGTTACAGCGCACATATACACACTTATTGTTCATACAGCTCTGAAGTACTGCGTGCTAAGACACGCACGCGGTACAGACGCACGCACGCCACGCGCTAAAGATCTCTTGACAGGCGGCCTTAGAAACGAGAAATAGCTCTTACAAAGACAATCACTTTAGTGTCGCATCATTTATTACCTGCTTAGCAAATAAAAGCGGCACTGCCGCCCTTGCGTGATCCTGTCACGCAAGGAGAGCGCTAGAGCTAACTGCGCCACACATACTAGTGTCAAACTATTCTGAGATTAGGCTAAAAATCGCACGCGAAGGTCATACATAAATCACAGAGCGAGCGGATGTCCGAGAGAGTAGTCATCGATATATATTTTGTGCGCGCGCGCCTCTCTCTCTCTCTTCTCTCTTTCTCTCTCTCTCGCTTCGCCCTCTCTTCTTTTTCTTTCTCTCTCTCTCTCTCTCTACTCCTCTCTCTCTCTCTCGCTCTCCTCTCTCTCCACTCTCGTCTGCTCTCTCTCTCTCTTCGTCTCTCTCTCGCCTCGCCTCCGATGAATTAGGGTTATTGGTGCGCGGTTTTGTTTGTGTGTGTTTTTGAGTTTGTTAGTCCGTAGTTCGCGTTACCACCCGTGGTCTCCTGTCTCGCTGCCGTGGCGTGTGTGGTGTGCTCGGTTCATTGCTTACCGTCCGCGTGTGTTTGTGCATGTCATACGCCCGCACTTCGCAGGTGTTGTCATGCTTGTGCGTGAAATTCACGCCGCCCGCTAATCGCAATATCTGCACCTTGTTTGTGTTGATGCTGCTGGCCTTGGAGTCTAGAATCGGTACACTTTTCGCCAGCCGTCTATTATTATATCGGTACCTGCAAACTTTACGGGCCGGTGGCGCACCATTTCAGAAGCGTCGATCGCGGGCTCTCTCAGTGTGAAGTTTCACGTGCGCGGCGCTGTTGTTGCGCATTCTTGAGATTGTGAAACTGATTATGGGATTAAATTTTATCTGCCTGCTGAGATATTCTGATTGTATGCAGCGAGCTTTATTGTCTGTTGCTGTTTCTGCTGATGCTCTTAATTTAAGCCCTACGCGCTGTCGTTCACGCCACATACACGATACACCCCGAGGATGCGGGGCCACCCAGCCACTTCCGTGATAGAAGAGCCATAGATTTAATTCTCGTATTTTATTGGTCGTGTAACCCATATGCTTATCATAGAGCATGGTGCTCTGGGGCCTTAGTAACTAAGTCTAGCACAGTGTTATTCGATCCTATAAACGGCTTAATTAGCGGATGGTGGCACTTCGTTCGGAGAACTAAGTTGCGAACGCCAACGCGTGGCGGTGTGCGTTCTGGGGTCTTCGGCATGATGCGGCGCTGATGAGGCGTTCACTTGAAAGTGAAATACATTTGGCTTCGTGCAGGTCTTTTTCTGTGTTTTTCGGGGAGGGGGTGGTGTATTGTTCTGTGTCGTCGTTTGGGTTTTGGTGGGTGGTTGTATGCTGATTGCTTTTGGGGGAGTTATTGTGTGTTGTTTGTTGAGTTTTTGTTTTTATTTTCTTTTTTCTGTTTTCTTTTTTTTGTTTTCCGGTTTTTTGGTTGTTTTGTCGTTGGTTTTTTCGTCGCGGAAGCGCTGAGCGTGGTTGTCTGGCGTCACTTTTCAAGTACATAAAGTGCGCTTTAGCGGTGCGCCATTCTGCGCGCGTCCGCGTTTGGCCACGCGGCCTTGTATTGTATTCATGAAGGGGCTAGTGTGACCTTCTTGCCCGCGTTCTCAATTTCGCTTCGTGTTTATGTGTGTCCAGTGAGAGTCGATGTGCGCTCCCCTTCCAGCGAAGAATGCTTTAAAAAGAACCCGGTATATATACCTATACCGCATTTTTAACGCCACACTGATCCTAATCGTATTGCGACTGGCAAAACCACCGGGAATACTGGGATCGCTCTTGTGTCGCGATTGCACACGAGCTTCTATGGATCGGCGTTAGAAATGATTCGCAAATTGATGTTAGACAAATCCGGGTTTCAAGCTGCAGTTATGTCTAGTATAGCGCCGAGCGCATCTACTTTTTTTCTCTCTCTCGTCTCTCTCTCTCTCTCTCTCTCTCTCTCTCTCTCTCTCTCTATCTTCTCTCTCTCTCTCTCTCGCTCGCTTCGATGAATTAGGGTTCCTATTGTTACCCGCGTCTCCCCCCGCGCGTGCATTCACGCCCATGTCATACCCCGCACTTCGCAGGTTGTTGTCATGCTGTGCGTGAAATTTCACCGCCGCTAATCGCAATATCTGCACGTGGCCTAGTTAGAATGGTAACACTTTGCGCCGACCTTCTATTATTATATCGGATGACCTGCAACTTTACGGCGGGGGCGCCATTTCAGATGCGTTGATCGCGGGCTCTCTCAGTGTGAAGTTCACGCGCGGGTTGCGCTCTTAGATTAAACTATTAGATTAAATTTATCGCCGCGAGATATTCTAGTTGTACACGAGCGTTCTTTCGCGATGCTCTTAATTAAGCCCTACGCGCTGTCTTCACGCACATACACGTATACACCCCGAGGATGCGGGGCACCCAGCTTCCCTATAGAGGAGCCATAGATTAATTCCAATCCTAACCCATATGCTTATCATAGAGCATGGCTTAGTAACTAAGCACCATACGTCCTATAAACGCAAGCGGGTGGACTCGTCGGAAACTAGGCGAACGCCAACGCGTGGCCGTGCGCGGCCGCATGAGGGCGCTGATGAGGGCGTTCACTTGAAAGTAAAATTTCGCGCGGAACGCAGCGGTGCGCACTTGGAAGTCAAAACGTAGCGGTGCGCATGCGCGCGCGTCCGCGTGAGCACACGCGGCCATTGTATTCATTGAAGGCTAGTTGACCTCTCTGCACCGTTCTCACGCCGTTTATATGTGTGTCAGTAGAGTCGATGTGGCGCTCCCCTTCCAGCGAAGAATGCTTTAAAAAGAACCGGTATATATATACCTATACCGCTATACGCATTATTAACGCACACTGATCCTAATCGTAGGGACTGGCAAAACGCACCGGGAATACTGGGATCGCTCTGTGTCCGCGATTGCACACGCAGCTTCTATGGATCGGCGTTAGAATGATTCGCATTGATGTTAGACAAATCCGGTTTCAAGCTGCGATTAGTATAGCGAGCACGATTTTTGAGACGAGAGCTAACATCTATAAGACGTATGGTAGGTATAGTCTTGCCGGGGCGCTTTTTGAATTGTCTGTTTCTTTCTTTGCGTTTACGATCACCCACAGAGTTTATGATATTGATATGGTCTCTGCATTAGGCTGTGCGGGCTTAGGGGCTTGGCAGCCCGCGGGGTGCGTGTACCATTCAGGCGAAAGCGGGCGGCTTCGAAAGCGCGGCCTTCGATATTACGTGACCGAAGCGAGCCGCAGTGGTTGTATCCACTGACCTGTTGACTTAATTATAACAAGGATCCAGCTCCAACGTACAAATCAGGCCTCTGGCCACGGAAACCTGAAGCGTAAACGCAGCTAATCGCACCGAAAAATCGGACGCACGCATAGACATCGGGTACATCCATACACACGCGCACGTACGCACGCACGCACGCATAGACATCGGGTACATCCATACACACGCGCACGTACGCACGCACGCACGCACACACACACACACACACACACACACACACCCACAGAATGAGAAAGAGCGAGAGAGAGAGAGACAGACCGAGATGGAGAGGGGGGAGAGAGATTGAGAGAGAGAGAGAGAGAGAGAAAGAGAGCAAGAAAGAGAGAGAGAGAGAGAGAGAGAGAGAGAGCGAGATTGGACATAGACGCGCATGCGCACACGAACACGTTAGCAATCGATGATTCTATAAACTAGGCTAACAAAAATAATATGGTCCTTTTCACGTTGTTTGCGATAAGATACTGTAATGCACCCGGGAACGTATACGAAACCAACAATGACATTGATGCTTTGCATCTTTATTCGAGTGTTTTTCAGTGAGGCTTTTTGTGTTCAGAGAAAAGTTACCCTTGATACTTTTACAGTCCCAAGAGCTCACTCTCTTCCTCGCACCTTGGCAAAATCTTTCATCGGGGCTTGACCGCCTCGTAAAACGTCCGATATTTTAGGTCAATTTCATAAGCAATTGGGCAAGCACAATAAGAAAAACTCAGCGCGGTAGAGCGGATTACTTGCATTTGACGATAAACGCTCCGAGCGCTGCACGATCCATTAGATCGAGGTCAGAGAGCAGACAAACAAGCAACAAGCAACCCCGCTGTTCGATTTCACTTGCAGGAATAAAGCGAGCGAGCGGAGAGAATCGGGGTCTTGTGATCACGTGGACGCATACGCAGTTACCGCGACGTCGAGTCACGAATGTATCATCTATTCTAACTCGACTAGGAGGAGGAGTAATTTCGCATAGCTGCTTATATGTAGACAGTTGTTTTTTGGGGGAGGTGGAAACACTTGCTTGGGGGGGGGAGTATATTATAGGTTGACTCGCGAAAAAAAACAGTAAGCGTTGCTTGCATGTTGCATTACGCGAGTCAATATCGTGACCCAGGATGTAGATTTTTTCCGCGATCTAGTCCTCGATTCGCCTTCGCATTTGCCTTGCAGCGTGGGTGGTGTCCGCGATCAGTGAGACGATATAGTTCCGGACTGCTTCCGCGTAAACACTTGTTGTGTGTAAGCAAAAGGACAACAGCTCATCATGTCATCGCTCTGGCGCCCTAGATGACGGTGTTGCGAAAAGAAACTATCCGTGGCCTTCGTAATAAGGCAGTAAATTTCGCATGACGTGTTTTTTGCCACAAAAAATGGGACTAAATTGAATAGTATCGCGGGTAGAATATAAATTATTTCTGGGAGTTCAGAGCAAGAAAAATTTTGGCCGTTCGATTGTCGCACAACATAATAGCGTGAGGCAACTTTTTAAATTTATTTTCCCCTTGTGAAAGTCATGCCTTTACAGTTCGCTTACACACAGGAGACAGAAATCCTTGTCAAAAACAGTATAGACATGGCTTATTGAGCAGCTGTTACGATAGCTATTATATACTGTTACCATTATAAGATCTATGCGGCGAGGCACCATTACGACTGCTGAGACGATCGCGACTGGGGAACGCCTGTTAGCCATGTTTAATAAAAAGCAGGTAACTCGAATGTGTAAAATGTCATTGTATATCGACAGGTGGGTGTATACCACGAATGTTTGGTCTTCCCTAGCGGTGCGTGCGTGTTAACCTCAAAAGCATCTAGTGTATGTGCAAACATGAAATCCACTATTCTAAGACGAAAGTACAATATCAACAAAGCGAGGTCTTACAACTCGTAGTACAATTTGTCGCCCTGCTGCTATTCGTGATGATTCAATTCTTACGCAAATACTGCGGGTGCTTTGATAATCCGCTACCCTTTAGTCCGTTTACCCCTTATTCCCAACTAAGAGCGCTAACACACGTATACACACGTACGGTTATACGTACACATACAGACGTACAGTTATACGCGCATGTACACACGTACGGTTGCACGCACATATACACACGTATTGTTATACACCTGAAGTACGCGTGTATAGAGACGCACGCACGTACAGACGCACGCACGCACGCGCTAAGATTCTGACAGGCGGCTTAGAACGAGAAAAGCTTTTACAAAGACAATCACTTTAGTGTCGATCATTTATTACCTGCTTAGCAAATAAAAGCAGCACTGCCGCCCTTGGCTGCATCCTGTCACGCAAGGAGAGCGCTAGAGCTAACTGCGCACACATACTAGTGTCAACTATTCTGAGATTAGCTAAATCGCCACGGAAGTCATACATAATCACAGAGCGCGCTGTCGAGAGTAAGCATCGATATATAATTTTGTGCGCGCTCTCTCTCTCTCTCTCTCTCTCTCTCTCTCATCTTCTCTCTCTCGCTCTCTCTCTTCTCTCCTCTATTCTCTCTCCTCGTGATGCTCTCTCTCTCTCTCTCCTCGTCTCTCGGCTTCTCGCTCGTCGCATCGTCTCTCTCTCGTCTCGCCGTCCTTCTCCTCATCTGCTCTCTCTCGCATCG
>NW_014577164.1:509693-514693 GCF_000485595.1 Priapulus caudatus
ATTGTATTCATTTGATGGCTAGTTGACTCTCTGCCGCACCGTTCTCACTCGAGCACGTTTATATGGACTGTGTCAGTAGAGTCGATGTGGCGCTCCCCTTCTAGCGGCAGGCAATGCTTTTTAAAAAGGCAACCGCGTATATATATACCTACCGCTATTACGCAATTATTTAACGCACACTGATGTTCCTAATCGTAGAGACTGGCAAAAACGCACCGGGAATACTGGGATCGCTCTGTGTCCGCGATTGCACACCGCAGCTTCTATGGATCGGGCGTTTAGAAATGATTCGCGTTGATGGTTAGACAAATCCGGTTTCAAAGCTGCGATATAGTATAGCGGAGCACGATTTTTGAGACGAGAGCCAACATCTATAAGACGTTAATGGTAGGCTATAGACTTGACGGGGCGCTTTTTGAATTAGTCGTTTCTTCTTTGCGTTTACGATCACCCACAGCCGGTTTATGATATTAGATATGGTCTCTGCATTAGGCTGCTGCGGGCTAGCGGCTTTGGCTAGCCGCGGGTGTGGTGTACCACTCAGGCGAAAGCGGGCGCGCTTTCGAAAGCAAGGTGTGTCCCGCGCGGCCTTCGATATTACGTGACCGAAAGCCTAGCCGGCAGTGGTTGTATTCATGACCTTGTTGACTTTAATTATAACAAGGATCTAGACTCCAACGTACAAATCAGGCCCTCTGGCCACGCGAAACCTGAAAGCGTAAACGCAGCTAATCGCCACCCGAAAAATCGGACGCACGCCATAGACATCGCGGTACATCCATACACAACGCGCACGCACGCACGCACGCACGGCACTCGCACGCAACACACACACACACACACACACCCACAGAATGAGCAAAGAGCGCGAGAGAGAGAGAGACAGAACCGAGATAGAGAGGGGGGAGAGAGAATTGACAACGAGAGACCCGAGAGACGAGAAAAAAGTAACAGAGCAAGAAAGAGAGAGAGGAGAGAGAAGATATGAGAGAGAGAGAGAGCGCAGATTGGACATAGACGCGCCATGCGCACCGACACGGTTAGCAATCGTATGATTCTATAAGACTAGGCTAACAAAAATAATATGGTCTTTTTACGTTGTTGGATAATGATACTGTAATGAACCCGGGAAACGATCGCACACCAACAATGACATTGTGCCTTTGGTCTCTATTCGAGTGTTTTTCAGTGAGGCTTTTGTGTTTCAGAGAAAAGTTCCCTTTGATTACTTTTTACAGTGCCCAAGAGCTCACCTCTTCCTCGCACGCACCTTGGCAAAATCTTTCATCGGGGCTTGACCGCCTCGTAAAACGTCCGATATTTTAGGTCAATTTCATAAGCAATTGGGCAAGCACAATAAAGCTTTACGCGGTTTACACCTGGGGCTATAGAATTAAGCTAAGTGACGTACGGAATTAATCAGATATAGGAAGGCACGCCTGGCCACTTGGAAATAATACGCTATTAGCACTCAATGATCTGTAAAGGTTGGCGAAGAACACATCTTTAATTGCGTGCTGTACGTTGCCATAGTTAAGAATTTCTCCACGTGGCTCCCATGGTGCCTCTATTTACACACATCCCGCATACAGCGAGTTTGCTCGCTTCACAGTAATAATATCACGCGAGATCCTGTTTCCCGCGAAGCACATTATATGTACGCTCGTGGGAAAAAAATATCTCGCGTTGCCATATAACGAGATGCGGAGGGCGTTGTTAGGAATTCCATCCTGCTGCAGGCGAGACTATAGTTCGTTATTAATGGTCAACCGCCACAACTCGCCTGTGACGTGAGGACGCCTCTTCGGCAATCACGTTCTCGAGCATGCACCGTCAAACTAACTCCTTCACGCGAGTTTATACCAACCCACCTTTTGCGCTGCTTGCATAGTGTTATGTTTGCATTATCACCTACATGTTTGTGACATGTATTTCCGCAAGCGGTTATGATTTGTCCAGTGATTGCTTATATTGTTGTAGATGACGTGATTAGCGCATTAATGGGGGGGGGTGCTTTTTATAATTGCACTGTGAAATTAACAAATTACTGTTAGTATTCATATGCGTATCACGTAGAAGAATTTGCGGTACATAATGTATAATTAGGATGGTAGGCCTACGTGTGGACGGTGTGTTACGGTACCTGCACACAGAGACCTGTGCAGAAAGCGCACATGCCTACACGCAAGTAATATTTCCATGCAACCTGGTAACCGTGCGGCTACATCCTGTATGCACAGGCCATATTAAGTTTATATTTAACCTGAAGCTGAACTCAGTAGTTAGTGGATATAGTAATAGCAGGAGTGTATAATACTAACTCTATTGTGACTATATTATGACTATCTTATGACACTCCTGGTAATGATACCTCTATAGTCAGTGCTGCGTGTAACGCAGAAACATTAATTATTGCATACGTCGTGGGAAAGGCCAGGGCCGTCTCAAACCAACGGATCCTTAAAAAATACCATTGTGTGCTCCAACGTGCCATCTTCCTGTTGACACGTGAAACTCCAGCCGTCTGGCTAGAGAGCGTTTAATTCGCAAACATTCGCCAAGGCTATCGATCGATATCAAAAGAAGAGATTGTCCCGGCACATCGCAGCGGATATCTTCATTAAACGGCAGCTGCCACGAATCACTTTCTATTCGACAGGCGAATGTAAGAACCGCAGAACAACCCCTTTCATCTGCGAGACGAACAGAGCGCGCCACGCTGTGACTAGCATGAAAAGACGCGCGGCAGTATATTGATATACGGTTGTATGGAGAAGGCGTAATCGCGAGGGGAGAGGCTAAATGATAATTATTGTGAGAGTAGGTGAAAAATTAAGGTTACGACAGCGGATGTCATAGGCGTGATTATTTCAAGGCTATATAGAGTGTATACGCCTCTTTTGCCATAACACACAGATGGCCGTACGTGGTTGGGTTGTATGGATGGATTGCTATATAGTTACTAGGTGCTTATTACTGCGACCACGGTCCATGAGAGCAGGGAATGATGTCAGTAGGGACACTTAGATTACGTAAATTTATCAAAACACGAGATTACGTGACATGCGATCGAACCCTACTAATGACGTACGCCGTCTGTCGTTAAAACGTGTTTGAATGTCCTCTATATATGGATGACTGCTGCTACCGGCAGGCGATGCGACGAATGGTACATACCCAACCCCAGCGGGTAAAAGACGCTGCACAAGTTCGAATCTCACTGAATCCACTAAACCTATGTAGACACGGCGCATAAACGTGTTCTAAAAGCAGCCCATCCCGACGCTATAATTACACCGTGTAGCCACCGCCTCGGTGAAATGTAGACACTTAACACGTCAAAGAATGAACTTTCGTCTCTCGCCTTGTAAAAGAAACTAGAAATTAAATTACAAATTCAAAATTTAAAATGGCCCCAAGACTCAAAGCAACGTCGCGCAAGCAGTAGTTCACGCATGCGCGTTTAAAATTAGATCGTCTGCGACTGTTGGCGCTCGCGATGATTACATACGTCCGGTAGAAAGTCGCTCTCGTGCTAATTATAGCTCGTCACGTTCCCATGGTAGCGACGCCGATCGAGACAAGAAAAATGAAAACCGCGTAGTTCTAATGACAGCCTGACACCGGTAGGATTTTAACGAGCCGCTTACTATACATGATCAACGGTATCTCATCTATGTTATGCGGCTACTGTATCAATCAAGCAGTGAATGGATAGCTGTTCTTATATGTAATTTACCCACTCCTCCGCCCCGGGCTTGTATGACCGATCACTCATGGGTCACCAAGTTAAAGCGGTATAGCAGTTAGATTAATAGGTGGTTCTGGTACCGTGATCTTAATCGCTGTTCACGGGCAAATCCGATGACGTTCTAGCCACCGGACGAGGGCGTCTATCGCAATATAGTAATGAAATTTATTACTACGCAATAATTTCCGATAAAACTTTTACTCCTACGTGCGCGATAGACGAACAAGTGAGCAGGAGCAGGAGTAGGCGTTCTATTGTCATCGCATGATTGCGTGCGCGCAAGGTTTTCATACTCATTTATTAAGTCTGCTCTTCGCACATGCTAAAAAAATGCACGAATCAAACATTGCGCAATTAGAAATTTTATACGATCCTCGTTCGTCTGCTGCAGGTGTAGGACTGAGCGCCGCAGCGCCATCTCGCGTGAAGCGATTCGGGGTCCCTCTATCGGCGGAGATGGCATGCGCGCCGGGAATTGACAACGCTACGTTCGCAACGGATCCGGACGACTGTGGCATGTTCTACATCTGCGATCGCGGATGGCCGAAGCGCATGCGCTGTGCGCAGAACACGATCTGGACTCCCAGGGGGCGCCACGACGGAAAGTGCGAGCTGCCTGAGGACGCCGTTAACGACGACTGTCAGTTTGTCTACGCGCCAGTCACCGAAGGTACACGAATGAGTCACGCTCCCCCTCATCGTTACACACCTTCTCTCTTACACCCAGCCAGCCCGCCACCACCACCCAGCCTACGACTCACTACTGAGACGTGACCTAAGTTCATTTTACCGACAGACTTATTGCTACATGCGCACACCTTCCCCCCTACACCCAGCCAGCTCCCACACCTAACACAGCCATAAGCAGTCGTCCACTCTACCGACAGGCACATTGCTACACGCGCACACACCTTGCTAGCTTCACCACCATCCAGTCTTGCGTAGTCGTCCACTCTCTCGTGCCTACGCAGATACTCAGATAGCCACAGCCCTCGATATCTGTGCCCCAGCCCACACTCAGTGCCGTGATACATGCAAATGTGGATTTATAGCACCGCCACTTGCAACAGCAGCGAGAAATGTACACGAGCGTAATAGTATAAACCCCCGCGAAATGTCCCGAGGGTGATCACAGCCGATTAAATGTCCAAGTGCGTTTATGTAATTAGCGAATGTACGGGGGATTTAAAAGAAAATATCCTATCTATTACTCCCTAGTATATATATATATAGACGTTACAAATTCCAT
>NW_014577164.1:519693-522927 GCF_000485595.1 Priapulus caudatus
TTGCCATAAGTACATCTTTCATGTCAAATGTGAGATCGACGGAGTCGTATGACGATCTTAGTAAAACAGTCACCTAGAAGAATCATGATAGCACGAACGGTGCTTTATACTCTTTCCTCCTCATTCTCACTGTCGATCATAATTTCAACGACCAACTCAAGGAGATCCCCCCCCCCCAAATTCATACATCTTTAAACGGAAATCAAATATATAAATATAAATATACACACATATATATCTTTTTTCGAAATTAGAATAGCGTAAATATATATATATCTCGTTTTGATTGGATTATAAGAAATTTAGTTGAATATACGGCTGTGATAATGGCTAGAAATTGTCCCCTATGCACACGCCCAAACGGTTCGTTGTTCACGTGTTCTTCAAACTAGGTTCAGGTTTATGACTTTGGAAAGTAGCCAACTATAAAAGCGCGAAGTGTTGCCAAAATAAAATGCAATTTAATCGATGAGCTGCCAACATTTCGCTAGATGGCACAACCTGATGGTAAAGGCAGGTTGAACCCAATCCTGTTGCATAAAAGAGTAAGCATAACCCTAAGCAGCATTCTAAATAATTAAAAAAGTACAAGAAAATGTTCCTTTCAGTGTATATAATGTGGAAGGTGCCGTATGGGATGTTATTCAAATATGTATATATAGATACGATACTGTTGTGCAACAACAAAAGCAAAAGCACCAGCTATCGGCCATGCATGAAATTATTCCGAGAAGATAGGCTGATGAAAGATAAGGCGTTTCCTGCATATATATATATATATATATTGTCTATGAAGGGAGTTGTATATTTTAATAGCAATAAGCTGTGTGCAAATTATAATGTAGAGATGTATATCATAAATGATGAATAATATAACCTTGCCCTATGCGTAGATTCACTTCGTTCACATTGTGAGAAGTTGCCAGCGGTTAAGTCGCAGTCATGGCCGTCCCAAAAATAGCGCAAGCCAATTTAAATCGCATTAAGCAATTTCGCACAGAATTTGTCACATTCCTAACAGGAAAGAAATCTAAAATTGAAGTGACATTACATAACATGTCACTTATAACTTGCATTAAAATTTACCCAAGAAGATAACCCTCAATTAGGTTTCGGCAGGTTAAAATGCGTAAACTGGCGCATGCACGGTAAGGGTAGTTATCTGACTTTCATATCTATAATCAGCCGTGGTGCATACCGGACACACAGCATGAGCGAAACGAATCTATATCGCTTATATCCTTGTAATTCAAACAACCAACGTGTTAGCTCTGTTTTATACGCGGTTTATCGAATGCAAATACGTATATATCCGAAATAAACTTTGCCTGGTTTGAGATACACAACTTGTTCGGTTATTGGTGTGGATTCCGTTATTACTTTCAATGCCCTGTATAAAGCGCGAAATCGAAGTGCATAATTCAGCAATCTTATCATAGGAGATATCATCAGGAGTCTATCAATATTGAATATTGATAGACTTCTGATATCATCACCACATCATCCATTCTTTTCACGATACGTCTCTACGTACTCAGAACCATAATAGAAGGAGCAAGAAGGCATACAGAGTGTGATCGTTTTTTTAAATCTATTTTTACGTATCATCAGACATTGATTGATGTATGATCGATGTATGATGTACGAAAAGATAGGTGTATGTTCACCCGATACGAAGGTACAGTACTTGGGTGTGTTAAACTGTTTGAAAACGCATTGCTTTGTACGTGCTCTATAGTAGTAAGTGGGACATTCGTGGGGGCACGCTTTAGATACGTTACTGAGATACACGTCTCCGTACGATACCACAAACTAACACATTATCTTATAGAAACTGGAAACAATATATACCCTATAGCTACACAAGCCATCATCGACTACGCGACAAACATGAATGTAACACAAAAGGCATATTGATTGACTATATCTATACCAACTATATAATAGTGTGCCAGTTAGCTTCTCGAGAAACATGTCCTATGTCCGCTTATTATACATACTAGCAAACCACACTAAAATAACTTCCTACATAATTTAATAAACTATGCGGAATTTAACCAGTCAAGAGATTTTTTTATAGCAAATAAGGGTTGACAATTTCGGTAGACACAATATAATATTTACGCCGCCCACGACGGACGCTGCTGTAATCATACACGGCAAAACCCAAGAAGAATTTAGTCGACACGTACGTTAAACAACACACAAATATTTTTCGGCAGGGATCGAAATGCGAAGTTCTATTGTCGTGAGTCCTAGAGTGACAATTTGTCAGGTAAGACCAACGGAAATTATATCTGGCGCTCCAAACCAGTAAATAGTCTTATTTATAATCGATTGCTTTTCTGTTAGATGTTTGTGCAATTTATAATTTAATAATAGGAACCATGCATGAGAGATGGCACGCGGCCAGTCACTGTAATGGCAATAACTTCAGGTGATATCTCTACAAGGTTTAACCCAATATTAGACGCAAACTCTGTCGCGACCGAGTAACGTCGCAAGTTTAAACGCAGCACGGCACTCTCAGCTATTAATGCAAAAAAACGATGACGACGGCGACAACGATGACAACACTAACAACATTGAATGTCATTGTTAAATATTCGGGGGCATTCGCAAACGAATTCGATAGAAAATCGTGGGTCTTTCCGACTTTAACAACAGTTTTACCGTTGTACACGGCTCAGGTCAAATGAAGACCTTGCATGGTGCTGATGATAACAGTCACGTAACCCAGGGGGATGACAACACATACAATGAGTGTCAATTACACTGTAGCTCACCACAAAAAAGGACACAAATGAGTGAGTGAGAAGAAGTCAGTTTTAATTGAGCAACCATCGACGTACATTATAGAAACGAAGAGTATATATGGGAGAACTCCCATTATATACTCTTGATAATTATATGTGTAATTTTTATGTGAAAATAATAAATAATATTATATAAAAATTGTAAATAATTTATAAACCAAAATAAATCACAATTTGTGACGGTAGATGGCGCTATACCCGCTTTGATGTTTCTTAGCATAAATCATTCTATAATAATAATAATAAAATAATGTATAAAAAATAATTAGTTCATCTAGCGCAGGAATTTTCATTAAAGATATGTGTCAATGAACTTGTAAAACGAACCAGACGACGTGACACCACAGACTGTTGTTATCTGTGTGTCTATATAATATGCTAATAATCTGCCAAAACCTACCATTTGCCATAATTTTTT
>NW_014577164.1:523310-545123 GCF_000485595.1 Priapulus caudatus
ATCGTTGATCGTAGCCAAATGTTGACGGACGGACGGACGGACGTACGACGACCCATGGTAATAGCTCAGCTTGACGATGTCAAGGTGAGCTAAAAATCACCATTTACAAGCTCGCACATGGTTGCCTTCTAGTCGAGTGATTTATTACTGCGTGTATACCGATTAAATAACCATATTAAACGCATTCTTATTCAGACGAGGCCCGATCGTAGCAGTATGATTTATTGCTATATGTCTCGGTATGCGAACAAACTAGAAATAGACGGGATCTTGCTTACGCGTAGAATGAAGAATGATTTGATCGTATGTTTCCGAAATGTAAATATAAAATGGATTCCGATCTAGGCGTTTGTCATACGTCTTCTAATTAAACTACGATTTATTAGCAAACGCAAGGATACACGTGTTTAAATTAAGCAGTAATTGATAACTTATGCGTGTAAAAATTCTGATGAACATTCGTTCGAATGAACATCGTAATCGCCTGACATAGTTTGTGAGCGCACAGCCGTGATTAATAATACCAATCTGTTTTGAGCAACGGCCCGTGTGATCAATTATACGTTCACTGCCATCATGATCAATTACCCATGTGCTAATTTTGTGTAAAGAATAACAGCAAACAATATGTTCAGAGGTCCGTCAGTTTGTTATATAATAGTTTTACTAGCTTTTTTATAGATTACGGCTAAGTCGTCTTGTTTTGATTTGTATCTTAATTTCATTTTGCTCTGATCGCCATTTAAATTTTCACTTTTAATTTTTAATTTTCGGTGCAAAAACTAATATCACACAAAGATACAAATAACGCGTGCGTGCGTGTCTGTGTGTGTGCGTGTGCACGTGTGTGCGTCCGCCTCCGATATTGTCGGTCCGATATTGGCGGATTTTATCGAATGATCGCAAAAGTGACCAACTCTGCTTACCGATATCTCATTGGTTATTAAAATCACATATATCTACGACATGCCATGTGCACACCGTCTAAAACTTAGGAGTAGGAAGCGATGCAAAAATGAGAGGGTGTTCACCTACATCCGTTTTGATGTAAAAGTCTAATAGATGACTTTTTCCTCAAATTTAGCATGTTCTACAGAAACAACCGCGATGTGGCGAAACGGTTACATTTATAACCGCACTGACGTCATAACGACTTGGCTGAACTACGGTACTACTATACGGGCATTCAAGTAGCGCGTGCATATGTCTACAAGTACGTACAGTTCACGAACGGAGGCACGTATAGACAGACACATTACGTTATAAAGATCAGTTTAATCAGTAGCCATCTCGCAGCCCCCAGACACCAGGTGTGCAGACAGACGACTACATGCCAAACGTGCGTGCAAGCATATGGCATATGTATTTTGTTTCATAATTAGATTTTTTGTTTTATGGTTGATTTTATCACATATAACATTTACGGATCGAATGCTTCGATTCACGGATCAAATGATTCGATTCATAGATCGAATGATTCGATTCACGGATCGAATGATTCAATTCACGGATCGAATTATTCGATTCACGGATCAAATGATTCGATTCACGGATTGAATGATTCGATTCACGGATAGAATAATTCGATTCACGAATCGAATGATTCGATTCACGGATAGAACGATTCGATTCACGGATCGAATGATTTGATTCACGGATCGAATGATTCGATTCACGGATCGAATGATTTGATTCACGGATCGAATGATTCGATTCACGGATCGAATGATTCAATTCACGGATCGAATGGTTTGATTCTCTTCTCTGATATAAAATCAAATAATGTGAACATTTAAAACAGGGAATTATTGTCGATTTATTGCATATAACATAATTATTATGATTAAATAATCATATATTATATGTGATAAATCAAATGTTATATGCAATAAATCAAATGTTATATGTGATAAATCGAATGTTATAAATGGATTCCGCTGGATGAGCATCCAGGGCTTTAGCTGAGATAGTTCATGTTATGTTAGCAATGAATAGATAGTTTCCACTTTGGGCAGTCTCAGCATATTTTTCTAACATGTAACATGTGTAGAAAGTTGGTGACATCTTTTCCTGTCAGGCAACAATAGTGACGTGTGAGGTGAAGTTCATTCAACGTGCACCTACTGACCTGGCTACTGGCCAGTACCTCGATAACTTTCACCTTGAAAAATAGAAGAAAGGTCATTGGAAAACGAGTTTAGATGCTCCCTTTAGTTTATTCTAATCTATAACTATACCTAATCTAACCAAAAGCAGCCCTACTTAACTCTACAGAACTGGGGTGAACCAATTTGAACAAAAAGTAACCTAAGTTGAAATGACACACAATATAATGGTTAGATAAGATACTCACCACACAAACACATCAAATTAGTTGCTTGCACCATTAGTCCTAAACCCGAGTTAGATCCCCGAGATATGAACGAGAACTGCAAAGAATAGCACACACACTTTAGACATGGTTTGATGCTATCTGGCTGAGATCACAATATCGCTTAACAGATAGGAATGTCGAATTCCACAAGAGGTTGAATATCTCATATCAAAACTTCACTTTCTTAAATACAAAATTGAGATTTTATATAAACCCTTGGTGAATAAAGATATCATCTATCATAACAATGGAAGGCATGAGGTAGAATTTCATTATGTTGATTCTTATTGATTTAATCCTATGCAAAGTAGCACAGGACAAGTGCTTGTTGATTTGATTATACGATGCATAATTATACTAACATTTCTTACATAACTAAGTACCAAAGCCAAACAACTAAGGTCAAGGGCTCACTGAAGCCTAAATTACTATAAAAATTATAGCCATTGAAATTCCACATGTTAATAATACCAGAAATATGTTATGCAATTCATATAATATAATATAATATAATATAGTATAATATATAACATAATATAATATGAATATCTTGATAATACGTATAGTCTATTTAATTTATTATAAAATGAAGTTTCTCATCAGGTTAAAATGCAGGTTTCCATCTAGAAACTCATTTTCCGTAATCATCCCCTTACCTTAGCCCGACCAGGCTGTGCGACCGATTGTCTACTAAGGTCTTCTAACCCTAGCAAGACCGTTTCTTGGAGCTACCCCTTACCTATACGTATGTCTTTATTATGTTCGTTGAGCCTAGGTGTATTGCATGCTGTAATCAGATGCTGCCACCTGTAGGCGGGGAATGAAAATAGACTGCCTTGTCGTCTGAAGGTCTTTGTATTCGGCGATAAGACTTTGCACCGACTGCAGGCTATCGTCAAACTCTGCTACCTCCATACCGTCCACTGTCAGGTAGTGATGTAAGTGTGCCTGTAATAAATGAACCAAAAAACATCGCTGATTAAACATGTTTCAGCCGTATCTGTTAGTATGATCACATAATCTTTTAGTAGGTAGTGTGCACACGCACGGTTCTTGTGGGAAAAACAGATAACATGCGAACAGTCGTATCTGAACAACATCTATCCCCGCCGGAGGGGGGGGGGGCTCATACATAGACGCAACAATACAAACTTACAGTAGCAGTAGATGTAATGCAGTCTTACATCACATACACATACTTAAAAATTGCCACCTTAAGCAATGGTCATATACATTGTTCTGTTTGATCACTATCAAGGCAAATAACACAGAAAAATACTTCTGTGCTGTATCATGCCGCATGCAACCCCCACAGTTAGAAATCAAATATCTGCAACTCCCAATCAGCTGTCATCCGAAAAACACTTATTAGTTTACCCAAACAGAGTAGGAAATTACGCCAGAATGCACTATTACTTTTGATGTCATTTTGAAGTATTATTTGTGCATTATATGACTTTATAATGATTGGACATAGAAATGTATATGCACAGTGTGCTCATGTTTGTCATTTTTAAGTATTTGTTTCACGTCTAATGCTTTAAAGTGGAAATAGATTTATAATCTAGGGATTAAGAACCATAACATATACATATATTATTATGAAAATGTGCCACATCACGAATTGTCTGCAAGATAGTAAAGGAGAAGTGTTATTATGCTATAGCATTTTGTTAAACAGGGCCAAATTACCTTTCTTTTATAGAGCCTGTTGAACCTCACCACCAAGTCAGTGAAGGTTTTCTCTATGCATGTATTATTTGCCAATGTCAAGAGTGAATATGGCTGGCCAGTAGGTGGCACTGCACACAGTCCTGTTTTCCAACCCTCCTGGTTCCAATGCACAAACCTCAGTGACGACTTGATTCTATAAATGACAAAATACGTAACGGTTTTGTAGTAGCTGAATGTTTTTCTCATACGTAAAAATGGAATGAGCTTTGGTCTGATATAGGTGTGATAAATGGTGCCTAGAGTTTCCTATAGGCATAATACAATTGTACATTGGTCTGCTGGAGGCATGCTAATTATACCTGTGTTTGACATGATGTTCAACCAGGCACTATTAATGTAGCTGGGCCTGAAAAGAGAGCTCACCTCTCAATATTACGCCGCACGTCTGACAACTGTGCCTTGCCTCTAACCATTAGGGCACAGGCCAAGTAAAGGCCATGCTTTGGATCAGCTCTAATCAGTTGGTGGGCTGGTGAAAATGCATCACCGAACATTGAGTCCAGTCTGCAATGATGACAGGAAGGAGTGTCACGCATAGATGTCATAAAATATGCATCGCAATCAATTTGTTACAGACGTATGCATGAAAACCAATTTTTTACGAAGATTTAATGATGCTAAAGTGTCATTTAAGGTTACAGCTTAATTGCACAGGGAATTACAGAAGGTGAACGCAGTAACGAATTACAAGCTATAAAAAACGAATGCGACAATGTAGCCCGATAATAACATACCCGATAATAATGCGATAATATTACCTGCGTTGTGGTATATTGACATCAGTGAGACTGTATAGTGGTGCCATGCTTGATACGAGGTAGTGAAGTCGTGGGAATGGCACCAGATTCATCGATATCTCATTCAGGTCAACATTTAGAGAACCCTCGAATCTGGCAGAGCTGAAAATAAGGTACATACACTAGGATAAAAAAGTAAAAATCTTACAATGATATTTTCACAAAAAAAGGATCTAGGGATTAATTATTAGAGGTTCTTCAGAAGAATGTCTAAAATACTTGACAAATATCTCATGAGCAGTTAGCTGTCAAGGCTCACAGCCGAACCGAAGAAGTACCAACCGAACTCATGCATTCATTGTATAGCTTACCAGGTGAGATTGAGAAGAAGATTTGCAACGATGTTGTTCATGCTATCGAATGCTTTCTGAACACTGCATTTGCCTGCCCCCTGGTGGCTATCAGATACAGCACTGCCTTCCTATGAAATATGACACAGAAAAGGACGAGTGCAAGAATTCATGTGCCAATTGCATAATATGATGCTAGTCAATATGAGAAGATGTAACTGAGTAGTGTGATTCTCATGCCTCTAAACTTATCTATTAGAGTTATATAAAAAACTAATAGTGTTTCTATAACAAAACTCTAGAACTATAATAATAGCAACTACTACAAAACAATATAAAATAATCGTAACAGCATACCTTTATTTTTGCTGCGGATGTATGAATCCCCGCTTTACTTTGACTGGAGAATTTTGAAATTCTTGTACATATGTCTTGTAGGGCCTTAAATAAACTGCATGTTTTAGCTCCTTAATATAATGTCAATGTGTTTTTATGATCGTAAGGTGAAAAGATATTTAAAAAAAGCCATTTTAATCTCGTTGATAAATTCATGTAGACATGTAAAATATTTATAGAATATGGTTTCTGAATACTTAAAATTGAAAGATTGGACATGTTAAAATCACAAAATTTGTTGAAAATCCTTGATAAATAAAAGGTAAAACTTGCTAAAACCACATGACTACCAAGTGAGCATGATCGATGGTCACATGATGACGAAAGATTATTGTCACCTAAATAAGACGACACAAGTGAAGAGGAGTTGCACCGCTGTTGTAATACCTGGTTTTCGATCGGAAGCACGCATTCTGCGACTTCTGTGAGCTGCTTCAGTGCCAGAATGCTGTTGTAGGGGGATGTGATAACATCATCGTCCGCTGATGGGAAAACGGCTGTCACAAACCTGAATGGAACCATCTAGAATAAGCCAAGCTTGCAACACTATTCCCACCTTTTGAAGATGTGATGACTGATCATGACTCACACGAAACAAACACATGTCCAGGAAATCATTTAGAATAGAATCAGAATAGAGTCGATTAGAATAGAATAGAGTAGAACTTCGAATCGAAACTCGCCTGAAAAATACATTAGTAAACCTTACACCGAGGTAAGCCATACCACCCTATATAAAAAGACGAGCGGGACATACAGCATAACATGTAGATCATAGGTAAACATTCAGTGAAACTTGTACTTCCAACATCCAGATGAGACGGGATACTAGAGAAGCGTTGCCGAAAGAAGGTGTTGACCCAAAGTGCTGAGCGCAGATCTTGCGCGCAGTTCCGCGGCAAGGCGCACGCGACCGCGGGAACGTCCTACGACAGTATGCAGCGCTGGCAGCTATGGATCCGTGCGCCGACTGCTTAACCGCGGCGCACGCGATTCCATAGCTGCCAGGCAACAGTCCACAATTTTTTAAAGTGGGGACACAGACGAGGCCAACATTTGGGAACGTGAACATTGTTCACTTGTTATAAAAACATAAGTCTCTGTTCGTTAACCTACTGTGTCACTGGCGTAAATCAATCAGAAAGACTTGACTGAATTTCGGGCGTTTTCGCGGAACGAGGCTTGCCCAGTAATGGAAATGGCTGCAAGGACATAAAGGCTATATAGACTGGGACTCACTCTGCCTCACCTCGATTACCATCCTGAGTGTAACCTAAGCAAGCCGAGAGTGAAGCGAGTGCCAGTCTATGCTATAGGCGGCGTGCGCAGGCGCGGCACGTGCCTTTCCACTCGCTGACGAGCCTCGCATTGAACGCTGTGCAAAACGTTGCAGTGTTGGCGGCTGACAGCCATTTCCATTACTGGCCAAAGGCTTCGCTGAACGCGAGAATTTCGTCATCTGTGTATTTCGCATGACACAGCCGGTTACGACAGAGAACATTATTTTTTATACAAGTAGAATAAGCTGTTGTTCACAGGAGAAACAAAGATGCACTGTTGAATGTGTATTTCGTGCTGTTGAAAGTTTCAAATGAAGTGATCGTCGAGCGAATTTTGGCCGCACGCTCCTACCTGTCTATATATTATATTTAGTGTAAGCCGTGCAACAGTCCGCCGCGAGAGCATGGGCAGCCCGGCAGGCGTACGCTTGGAACGTAGGATTTCGACTGAATTACAGAAAGCTCGGCAATAATAGGTCAACAGAGAGTAGGTCCCCTATGCTGCCTATAGAAACAGAAGAAGTGGTAGTAAATAGATTCCGTATTTAGTTAGCATTATATTTATTATATTTAGTCGGAGTACTATAACACTAAAGGAGTCGTCATCTATCTAATATTTAGTAACTTACTAGTAACTAGTAACACAGTTTGTCATTATTAGCTCCTGGTAGTCACTAGTATATATAGTATACTGTAGTACTAGTAGTCCTGGTACTTAGTAGTACTAGTACTAGTATACTTACTACTACTCAGAATTCATTGTAACATTGTACGCGCTTGTAGTAATAGAAGTATCGTAGTGTGGATACAGACATTGTCCGATGCTCGCCATTGTGGGCATTCGTGTTAGATGATTCCACGGAAATATATATATAGTAGCTTAGGTTGCCTGTAGAATCACACGAGTACGAGCACATCTGGTTTTCATTGGGACTCCATGTCTCCTCTTCCTTGCCGTCCAGTCGGAGCACTCCGGAAGTTCCACGTGAATTCTAACCGGAACACTTACAAAGTCAAACTTCCACTGTTCACAGTTTAGGCACTTCCTGCCACCCAAGTTGAAATCTTTAGTTTGGAATGAGGAGTGTAATACATGCAGAAGATACAAATAGCAGATAACAGTGAACATGAACTAACTGTAATTAGTACGAATAGCGAAGACGAACTTCCTATATATCGTATTCCCTAAACTCAGCCAGTCAACCGTGAACGCATGAGCCTATATATTGTTACAGTCAACAAAAAAACTCCGTTATTACAGAAAGAAAGCGCGCCTAGTAAGCCTATCTGAAATGTGGCAGCATTTCTAAGCCCGTCTCTACATAACTGGTAGTGAGATCCCTCGTGCAATGGGCAGAACTGCTCAATTCATCGAAAAGCCGGCTTCAAGCCTCTCCTAGAAAGGACCGGAATACTTGCGTTGGGTAGAGGGCAGCGACATTGCAAAAGTGGCCGCTACGCGGCGTTTGAGCGCTTCGCGCGGATATCCGGCTGCAGATCGTCAAGTTAAATTTACGAGAAGTTGACAAATCCAAGAGAAATACTACATTAAATTCGTACTAATCATCGCAGATTCTTGAAATCATGCATACCGGTTGTACACGTCGGGAAATTCGTCGCGAAGCATGCCGAGTATCGCCGTGCCGACGCCAGATCCCGTGCCGCCGCCCATCGAATGCAAGACGAAGAAACACTGCAGCGCGTCGCACATCTCTGCTTCCCTCCGCACACTCTCGACGATCGCCTCGCGGTACCTGCGGCCGTAGAATCTGTTCCCGACAGCCCTGTCAATCATTTTACAATTTCCACATTTATTTTTATGATGGATATGTTATTTATTTTATCATATTTCATTGTATATAAAAAATAATAATAATGATAATTCATATACCATATATTATATTCCCATTTTTTCACATTATCATTTTCATATTACGTTATGATATTTTATTACGTAATATGATACACTGTTTGTATCATTATGAGTCATACGAGATTCAAAACAGATGTGAGGCTTTGTCAGTGATTTCTCATGAACGTGTGTCTACGAGAGCACTTTTTCTCTTAGACGAACTGCATAGATGTTATAGCGTGAACAGTGAAGTAGCTAGCTGCTGTTAGCTTTGCACACAGCTTCATTTATATCTACCTCACATAGAGACTTAATGATGCCAGATTCGGATATAAAAACTTAATAGCATGAAAAATTCCTTTACCAGTTATTTCCAGACCCGGATACATCTGTGATGAACTGTTTGTGATCAAACACGTCTCCCAGGGGTCCTTTCAGTGCTGCATTGACCACACCTTCCTCCATGTCGACAAGAACTGCCTAGAAGTATAAATGAAAGTGTCAATGACACTATAGCTCACCTTGGGTGTGATAGAAGAAAGAGATGATATTTAAAATTTGGTAAGTGTTTCAGTTACGATGGACCAAAATATGCGATCAAATGTCCTTATTCCCTGTTTCATACTAATAGAAATTTCACTGTTTTCCTTCAGGGTTAGTTTTAATGCGAAAATAAATGTTTCAGATCTGAAAGTCTGAAATCTGGGCAAGAGATGGCGCTACGCCTAAATGATCAACATTTTGGTTTTCGATTATTGAGCAAAGCAATTAAATATTTCAGTCAAATTACTGTAACGAAGAATCTAAAACACAATATTACACGTAGGTATGATTAGGTAGGTAGGTAGGTAAATTTAACAAAATCGAATTAATCTAGATGGCCATTTTCATTTTTGCCAAAAAGTGGGCGTGGCTCGAAAGTAGGTCGACTGGCGTGCTCCAAAATAGGACGTGCAAATCTCTCCCGTAAGAGTAACAACTGTATGCAATTTGAAACATGTGGGTCAAACGGTTCTTGAGTTATCGTTGACCGTAAGCAGACACTGAAATGCATAGTGAAACTGCCAAAATCTGCCTAATTTGCATAATTTAAAAAAATTATCAAAACACGTGTGATATGTTTTGGGGCCAGTCCTTATTCATTCACATACCAAAAATGAGCAAAATCCATTGAGCCTGAACTGACTTATGGCCATTTCCATTTTTGCCAAAAAGTGGGCGTGGCTCGAAAGTAGGTCAACTGGCGTGCTGCAAAATAGGACTTTCAAATCTCTCCCATAGGAGTAACAGCTGTACATGCAAATTGAAACATGTGGGTCAAACGGTTCTTGAGTTATCGTCGACTGTAGGCAGACACTGAAATAGCTCATCATGACGATGTCAAGGTGAGCTAAAAATCAGTTATCCACCTATGCACTTTGCCAGGAGTAATACAGTACTTCTCTTCTCAGCCAAGTGTGTGTATTTGTCGACTAGTTAAATTCACAACTTTATCACTTCTAAGTAATGCTTTTGCCACCTCATACAAAAAGAATTTCCGAAAAATTTATTTTATGTCACCACTGAGCCTACACTCTTTGTATATTTCAGCCATAGCTCTACTGTCACAGAGGAGAGTAATACTGATATCTTTCCTTGTTACATATACGATGCATTACTACTATTTACTAGGCAATCTGAACTGAGTCAAACACTTTAACATTGCAATTTGTGCTAGCTTACTATGTTTTCCTACCAAACTCTGTTAGCACAAACCTATTTATGAAATTGAATTTAAAGAATAAAACTATATCTTTACAGGGTACTCCAAGAGCACTTATAGCCTGGCGGCCCGCCAGGCTATCGTCGAGCCCCGTCATCCTAAAATGCACCCGCCACTCTAAATATCATAGCCCCCGGACCCCCTAGCACGCAAACCGCCTTCGGCGATTTGCAACTCGGACCGTAAAGGCAACACACGCCATGCTATAATGAAAAAGCTTGGAGAACCCTGCTTTATATTACCCTTGCTTTAAGCGTGTGAATCATTCCGATACCATCACCAACAGGAATTTGTTGACATTTTCCATTACGCGTGTCAACATTACGGAAGAAATGACCTAGTGCCTCATCAAATACGCCATTCTGAAACAATAACATATGTACTGTTAAGTACTGTACAGTCTGCTTTTCCTATCCCCACATATGGAGCCTAACTAAGGTGACCTCAATATTGGTTTATAACTTTATATAAAAATAACATTATTAAATCATTTGTGATTGCATATATAATATATGTATATATATATATTACATGAATTTTATAACAATTAAAGTAAGGAAATATCAATCTAATATTCAGGTGACCATAAATCAGCCATAGAAGACATGCAGTAACACTGAAGAAACTGGTATACTATTTATTATACTAACCTTGTTATTTGCAGCATGTTCACGAAGAGCAAGATCCCAGAAACGGCAGCCAATTTGATTTCCACACTGACCAACTGAAGAATTAATTTATATTATGCTTACATATTGAAAAACAATAAAAATCTATTTTTAGTAGTATTAATTCCTGTAAATTTATGCCCTGTATTGCTCCTCTGCAACACACAAGTTTACTGCACGCACCCCGCTGTGTACAAACAACAAAAGTATAAGCCTCGTCTACACGACGAACCTTACTTAACTCGAGTTAAGCGTTAACTCGAGTTAGCGATTATGTAGCGTCTACACGACAACACCCGATAGCGATTATTACCGATTTATTATGCATGCGTGCGTGCGTGTGTATGTAAACGTGCGTGCGTGTGTGCGTGCGTGTGCACGTACACGTGCATGCATGCGTGTGTGTGCACGTACACGTGCGTGCGTGCGTGTGCGTGCATGCATGCATGCATGTGCACGTACACCTTACACGTGCGTGCGTGCGCGCGTGCGCAGGTACGTTCGTGCGTGCGTGCGTGCGTGCGTGCGTGCGTGTGCAGGTACACGTGCGTGCGTGCGCGCGTGCATGTGCACGTAGACGTGCGTGCGTGCGTGTGTGCACGTACACGTGCGTGCATGCGTGCATGTGCGTGTGTATGTAAACGTGCGTGTGTGCGTGCGTGCGTGTGCACGTACACGTGCGTGCATGCGTTCGTCTGTGCGTGTGCACTTACATGTGCATGCGTGCGTGCGTGCATGTGCACGTACACGTGCGTGCATGCGTTCGTCTGTGCGTGTGCACTTACATGTGCATGCGTGCGTGCGTGCATGTGCACGTACACGTGCGTGCATGCGTTCGTCTGTGCGTGTGCACTTACATGTGCATGCGTGCGTGCGTGCATGTGCACGTAGCGTCGTGCGCATTAACACGTCGTGTGCCACGTACAGTGGCATGCCATGTAGTGTGGTGCGTGGCGTGGCGTGCGTGCGTGCGTGCGTGCGTGCGAACGTACATATCGTACTGAGTGTTGCCGCTATCGTGGAGGTTAAGGCTAACTCGAGGTTTAAGAGCGCTTACACGGCTGTAAAACTCGAGTTAGCTTAACCTCCGATCGACTGGCGAGCGGTTAAGCTAAACTCGAGTTAAAGGCCGTGTAGACGCCCATTAACTCGATTAATATTTCGTCGTGTAGACGAGGCTATAGAGTGAAAAAATATGAGGAAAAAATAAAGGAAAAAATAAGAATGTAGAGCTCATACCTTGGTGAGCAGTAATATATAACGTTCAAAAACTAATTTATATATCCATTTTAAATTGTAAGTTTCGCTGCGCGCTTTGCGTGATTGAGCGCCACGTCGCACACAACGCACACACGTCAGCCATGCACACGCGCTGCGCTTCACGCACACACGTTCAACACACATGCGCTCACACACACACGCGATCACGGAGGCACACAGCGCTCACGCACATCCGGCACACGCACACACGCGTCGCCACGGAACGCGCTGACGGCACCACTACGTGCAGCACACGCGTCGGACGGCACACACGCGGCACACACACAGCGCCACGCCACACAAGTCGCACACACGCGCATCACCGTACAGCACCGTTTCGCACACGCAACACGATGTCGCACACCTTAACTGCGCGTCACGCACCACCATCGCACCACTACGTCACATACACGCGCTCACGCCACACCCCGCGCTCACAGCATACAGCGCGCTCACGGCGCATCACGCACACACGTCGCACACTGACGCGCTCACCGCATACACGCGCTCACGCAGCGACACCGTCGCACACACGCGCTCACGCACACACGTCGCGACACGCCACGCTCGACGCACAGCCGCACGTCGCACGCATGCCGTCACGCATCACAACGCGCTCACGCATGACACGCCTTCGACGCACCACAACAGCGGCTCCGACGCACGAACGACTTCGGCACACACGCGCTCAGCGGGTGCACACACGCGCTCACGCACGACACGTCGCACAACCGCACACACTCGCACACGCAGCACATGTGCCACACGACCGCTCACGGCACACACGTCGTATACACGCGCGATCGCGCACGACACGGCGCTCCACAGCACACACATCACACACAGGCCGCTCACGCCACAACACGCGCTCACGCGCGGCACACTACGCCGCAAGCACGACACACGCCACAGCACATGCCTCACGGCATCGACACGCCGCTTACGCACACACGTCAGCGCCACACGCGCTCACGCCAGCCGTCACACCATCGTAACGTACCATCGCGCGCTCACACACATCACGCGCACAACTGCGACCCACGCGCGTCACGTACACACGCGTCGCACACGCACACCATGTCGCACACCTGACCGCTCACTGCGACACACGTCTAACGGCTACGTGGTACAGTCTAGCTTGCTGCCAGCCGCAGTAAGACGACGATTAAACCAGTCGCGGCTGCATGTACGTATGCCGCGTGGTAGATTACAAATGCTGGCACTGTGAACCCTCGGAAAAAAACGAAAACCGGCGGAAAGACGCGGGAAAGATTTTCATGCCTGAGCGTAGATTCCCCTTCGTTTTGACATAAATCATACTTTTGACAGCGACATGGTTTTCACGTTATTTACCCGTCGTGTGGCAATTGCCACCGCAAATTCTCATGCACAGCACTCGAAGGAGGTCGCGGCCAGGCATCTCGGCTCCCGTGACGTTATCTCCGGAAGAAGTTTTTGTTCAGCTAGCAAAGCCGGTGATAGTATCAGTTGATAACTCTCATATTATGAACATTGTGCATTTTATGAGAAAAGCATGAAAGTTTCTAGCATAGTTAGTATATTACCATGATGTTTATTTTTTCAAGATTGAGGGAAGTGCACATTTTACCCTTTGAGGACGCGTGAGAGGTCAAATCGAGAGAGGCCGCGCAGCGCACCGGGTCTTAATGTTCAAACCACTTAATTTGGAACACCAAAAGCGTAGAAAAAAACATTTAAGGTTTCGATTGCCAACTAAATTTGGGAGACCATGTCATTGATGATTACCTTTGAGATCGCTAAACTTAAAGAACATCATTTAGGCCCGTTGAAGGTCAAAATTGACCAAAAAAAGTAAGAATCTAGGTTGAAATTTGCAACAAATAAACCACCCAGAGACTGTAATTTCACAATAACTTAAGATTCCCATCAAGTTTGATGATCATTTTCAAGTTGCCAAACACTTAACCCTGGCCCAGATTCCTGTCCTTCTGCTGAGCCCCGCAACCATTTATGCTCTTTGCTAGGAAGGTCCAGTGAAAACCTGTCCAGCCACTACACAGGAGGAGGACACTTTTGTTGATCTATGTCGCGTTGTACTATCACATCGAGATGAGTCAACGTGAAGTTTGCGGAAGACTGGCTGGAAGATAAGTGGTTGGAACGAACGCCGCTGGACACGGCTGACATTGCAAGTTCCGGACAGCAAATTCCTTCATACATGCCAGCATGTCACCAAGACAGGGGGACGCCATGATACATGCCAGGTCACAGCTGCGAAGCTTTATACACTCCTCGCAACAAACTTACAATAAGACTGCAACATCCGAGATACTGATGGTCCATGTACGCACTGCCAGTAGTCCGTCTTTGAGGAGTGTGCTCTAAGAGCCAGTGTCCCACTTTACTACGGCTTAATGCCCTGTCATTTGGTGCGTCTCTCTTGCTGCTGTAAAATTCAAGGTCATCTTCTCGGAAGTAACTTCCATCTGACTGGAATCCCTGACGAGCGAGATGCATGCCCTGATGTTTCTCTAGATCACACGCACTACTCCAGGTGGTCTTCCCCGCGTACACATCGCGTTGACATGACGACTCTTGCGAAGAAAACACACCAGATTGCCTAGGCATAATTCAAGTCTGGAAACTTCGTGTGCACAAAAACCAGCAACATAAGTTTTCTGCTATGCAGGCTTGACCAGTCCCATGAACAAAACAATGGCCCAATGGTGAAAGGTTCTGTGGGGCTATAGGACTGACAGGCAATCCAGGCGGCACTCAGTACGCTGGATGACTAAGGCCAACAGAAAGTGGTGCCTAGGATTACCATACAAGAGTTTGAGAAACAGGCCATAAACAACAGGTGAGGTGCTGTGTGACACTGGAACCCTCACCATGAGCAGCAACCTGGAGTGCAAAGCAGCATTCCTGAAGGAGGTTAAGGCACTTGTGACACGTGCTAGAAAGAGATGGGGAATACCATTTACTAGAACACAGCCAAGACCTAACCTAGCATGCTGACACAGAGGGACATCATGGACACCCAGTGGCTAAAACTGTGAGAAGGATTGAGACCGCTTGGTGAGAAGCATACACGTAAGTTGTGACAGAAAGGTTAGAACAGTGTTACAAACACACCTGCACACAGACACTTCCCAAAGAAGCAATTGCCACTTTTCAGTAGCCACCGTCAAGATTAAGTCAAATACGAAGGCACAGCTCCTCCGCAGCACTGAAGAGGACTGTGGGTCTCTTTTTCGAGCTTACATCCCTGTCAAAACTCGAGATGGAGACATCAACAATTTCATTCTCCCATGAAAACCAGGCAGCCCGCCAGCTCTGTCAACTGAGAAAATTGCGGTTTGGGGTTTAAAGCAGATCTAGCTTCGCTGCCTGGAATCAGATCTGCTCAAAACAAATAGTGTGCTTGTGGCTTGATCACAATTCGATGGTCAGGACTGTGGTTCAAATCAAATCCTGGACATCAAGAAACATTTAAAGAGTATGCCCAGAAAAGTGTTTTGCAAGCGATACATCTCTGCTGAACTCGGAAAATCAGCCAGCATCGACCTGGTCTGGAATGTATACCTACCTGCCCAGCCTGAAAGCGTCAACTCAGGACAGAAAGGGAAAGGTATCAGGAAAAGGGTGCTCCTTCTACTGTGATCCAAAGAACTGAAGGACTTCTTTTGCGAGTCAATGAAAGAAACCCGAATTATTTGCTTTCCATGTCCAGCCGCGAGCTTCAATTCCTCTAGCAGAAGGAAGAACTGGTAGCAACCAGTGGAAGTGGGGCCTGTGGCTCTGCTCTGTCGAGTCCATCCTTGCCGCCTTGCCGTCATGTTCACAAGAGAGACTGACAACTGTCCACTCCGCAGTGGGCAGATTGTCTGTGGTCAAAAGGGTGACCATACGTAACCATTGATACCGATGTGGGGTAGCTGGCTGTGGCTTCATTCTCTAAATACTCCTTATGAGCTGTTTCGGTGCCTTGGTGCTTGGCTCAAGCGTTCGTATCATAGCTGTTCACTGAAATGCACTGACACAATGAATCCAACACAGTGTCTCACTCCCCGTCTTTAAACGCTTTCAACTCGGATGTGAACACTGTATCTGCATTCGCTGGCTAAGGAAGAAGAACTGCCTGAGAAAACTTGAATCTTCCTCCGAGGGTTATGATCTTTCAGTGGAACTCACTATGCTGCCGCATGAGGTCAGTGAAGGATCAATGCTATTGCTTAGAAGCGTTTTTGTGGTGTGCTTAGACGCGAACCAGTGAAGAGCACGTAAAGTGAGATTGAAAGCCAGAAGTGAAACAGCTCTTCAACGACAGAGAATCTAAGAACTCTAAAGAAACATCCTCCAACCCAGGCAAGCACTGAGAAGCAGCACATCAAGCGCTCTTGCTTACCAGGCCAACTCGTTGGAACCAGGCTTGGGTCATGATCCAGAGATTCCCAGAAAGCCATCTGACTGGGCTGAAACAAAGGAAACAACTGGGTGGCAGCCTCTTGGACGACTCTCCCTAAAGCAGCAAATCGTGCCTGAATTGATTCCACTGTCGCTGCGAGAAAGCGTGCACGTGGACGCTGCAAGTGTGGCCAAAGCTGCTCTGGCTGTGCTGTTGTGCTGTGGTGCTGCGTGTGTGTGACTGGCTGTGTGTGTGTTTGTTCTGTTTTTGAAACATTACCATAAGGATACTTGAAAATAGGATATTCGACTTTTTGAACGTAATTTCGACCTTGACCCTTGGCCTAAATGCATTCCTTGATTCAAGCGATCTCAAGGGATCAACCATATGAAGGTCATCCCAATTTATTGGAACGACCACTTAAATGTTTTCTACACTGTTTGTTCAAAAATTACAGTGGCGTTTCAACACTAGACCCGTGGACTGGCGGCCATCTTGGATTGTGACCTCTCACGGCGCTCAGAGGTCAAATCTGACTTCCCTCCACATGCTAAAATAAACATCATGGTATATACTAACTATGCTAGAATTTCATGCTTTTCTCATAAAATCACAATTGTTGGGATCGCTGCACTATGATGACGACGTTAGAGCTCTCCCTTTATCACATACTATTACTGACGTTCCGCACAAATTTTAAGAGTCGCAAAAGTCCGCAATGCGCAGAGTCCAAGCAAGTACTAATCACGCTTGTAATTGACGTGCTCTCATCGGAAACCACGCAAAATCCCAATTGCGCAGTCCAATCAGAGCATGTGAATCACCTGCACCGGCAACGTCCAAGATCAAGCGGCGTGGACGAAGACGGCTGAAAGTAAGTTAAATTTTCATGCTTTTCAAACCAACAAGAATTTTTTCTAACAGACTTACTTGATTTCTGGTATTTCCATGCATCAGCACTTTCCAATCAAGACAATATCATCAGGACAGCCATGTCATAAAATACTACAAATAGTACAAACTATACCAGGGATAGAAATAGGCAGTCGGCATCCTTAATAATTATCAACCCCTCATCAGCGATGAAACGAATAGGAATGAGGGAGCTAGCGTTTCGTTGTACTTTCGTTATCCCCTCCCAGGCGCCCAACAGCATCGCTTCCGCGCCATAGGACATGAAACAATCGTTCGCGTGACAGATGGCGTGCCGTACATGCAATCGAGCACCGCTGCTGCCATGAGGACCTACGCACTAGCGGGCAGGCCGGTAACACGGCTAGTATTCTATCTGTAACACCCGCACTGATTACTTTGCTGTCAGTCTACTGTCAAGTACTGTCAAGGTATAATTCATTTTTACATTCTTATCCCCCAATTTCTCAACGAATTTCACGTTTCAGCAAGCATTGACGCCCTGCGACTGTCAAATCCGCCGATGTTCCGCCGATTCCGCCGAAAAATCTCATTCACCGGAGTCAGTAATGTATGCGTGTGCTGTGCGGTAGTGTGCGCGCCCGTGTGTTAAATGTGTATTGTGTGCGTGGGTGCGCGTGTGATTTGTGCGTGCGCAGGCTGTATGTGTGTGAAGCGGTGATTACGGCGTTGCGGCGCGTGTGGCCAATATTTACACACGGAGTGTACACCGTGCCCAGCGCTAGCCGCTCCCATGCCCTGACATTTTTAGACCCGTTTGAGTTGTTTAAGAGCATACAACTATACGCACACTATATATACCAAACCTTGAAATTGGTAAACATTAACGTGTTTCTCACGGGTTTTAATGATAATGTAGCTATACTAAATGTAGATTAAAGTATATATAATAAGCATTTAATTTAGTGACCCTGTCACCCTAGCTAGCAAGCCACACTAAACGCACGCACAACGCACGCACGACTCGCACGGTGCCGCACAACGCCACACCAAAGACATTGCGGCTGCGGTGTACAACAGCCAAACACTGCCGCGCACAAGTGAGTTGTGATCGACCAAAATTAAGAGCAAAACCCAACGAGATAGCGGCGCAGTTGTATGTGTCGTGTATGTGTGGTGCGTGTGCGTGTGCGTGGCGTGGTGCATGTGATGATGTATGCGAGTGTGCGTGTGCGTGGTGTGTAGTATTATGCTTGTGTGCGTGTGCATGGCGTGTGCATGTCCGTGTGTAAATCTGATGTTGTGCGGGGTGCGCCGTGTGATTGTGCCTGCGCATGCGCCCGGTGTGTATGTGTGTGTGCGCGCCGAGTGTGCAAAATATTTACAACGGAGTGTAACCCTGCCCTCGCCGTTCCCTGACCTTTCAGAAAAGATATATCTTCAAAACTACTCATGCATTTGCTTTTTTTTAAGAATTTGACTTATTAATAATGCTTCGTACCAGAATAATATTTTCAAAAATAATATGTAAATAAGTGAAATTGTACTACGAAATTACCCAATTTCCCTTTATTTAAAAAATGTTATGTAATTTTAAGGTAAAATTTCAGATTTTATATATATTTAGATACAATCTTTTTAAACAAATATTGATATATGACTCGAGTCTACATATCAGTATTTACTGTAAATACATCCTCAACTAAAAGGGAGAGATAAATGGTTAAACCGCCTTCCTCAAATCATACCCCACTCAAACCCGTCTGGAGGACGGGTAATAGCTAGCCTAGTTACTTATAATATGTGAAAAAGTGGAAATGTTTTTTTTATTTTTTATTATTTACGGTGACGTAATCACTTTAAATGTAAAATAGTTTTAATTTTTAAACCTAGCATGGGCACAACGAAACTTAATTTCTAAGCGCATTTTCTGCACTCGGCTAGACTATACGGCCTAAATTCCCTGTCGCGCCTCCTTCGAGTTGCTGTGCATGAGAATTTGCGGCTTGGCAACGTCACACGACGGTAAATAACGTGAAAACCATGTCGTGCAAAAGTATGATTTATGTCAAAACGAAGGAAGCTATGCGGTTTGTAATACTACCGGAAGATAGAATACGGACCAGTGAACAAAAGAAGCTCATGTTTGTATACATTTGTATTGTTATTCACATCGAACTCGTACGACAAAAATGTAGTGAAATCAGTACCAAATACGAGTCAAACTCTGTCTCAAACTTTGTCTCATTAACTCCTGATATTATATATTTTTGTAGTCAGCAGCGTGTGTGCTGTGAGACTGAGTGTTGCAGAGGAGCAATTGAACGGCATTTATGTAGAATAACTCGTCGATAGAGAACATATAAACATAGAGCCTTTGGTAGCAAATACATTTCGTGTTTATTTACCATAATCTTATTATTGAAACGTACCAAATGCATATGCATGTGTCGTAGGTGGAACACTCACACTAACACAGGACTTCACAGCTGACACTGGCTCAGCCTCAGTCAGTGGCTGCTGGAGAGGAACCACTGGAACACAGGCACTTGGAACGTCTCAATATAAAAAAAAGGTAAATAAACACGAAATGTTTTACTACTAAAGTCTTAATGTTTCTCTACTCTATTTCACCAATTATTGCCGATATTTACCCGTAAATGCCGGTCAAATACTCATCTGCAACACACTAGTACACCACAAGAACACCCTGTGCACAAACAACATGAATAAGAGAGCAGGTGGGAAAGCGTGATCGCAAAATTTGCTCGACGCTCGCTTCATTTCACACGATTACAGAACAAATACACAACCAACAGCCTCCATCTTGGTATCTATGTGTAGCTAAATGTTCACTTGTTCGAATTATAACAGTTAACTCTGTCCTTTCTTCTTACCTACTCCCGCCAGAGATATCTTGTGTAATCCTGCAGGAAATGTTCTCTCCGTGAAAATGTAAACCGAACGTATCATCCGAAAATCCCTAACGGCGCTACTCGATCTTTCGACCAATCACTGTAGTCATGTTTGTAATGTCATACCCGCACGCATTATGCTTAGCTTGGCGAGCCTCGAAACGGAGCTCGGAGGCAGGCAGCAGCTCATCCCGGCATGCAATGCGCCCCATTACTCGTGTATAAACAGACATCTCGTTCGATTTACATTTTCACTGAAAGAACATTTCCTGGAGGATTTCACGACATATCTCTGGCGGGAGTAGGTAAGAACAAAGAACAGTTATAATTCGAACAAGTGAACATTTAGCTACACATAGATTATATACCAAGATGGAGGCTGTTGGTTGTGTATTTGTTCTGCAATCATGTGAAATAAAGCGAGCGTCGAGGAAATTTTGCGATCACGCTTTCCCACGTACCTACTCTCTTATACATGTTGTTTGTGCACAGGGCGTGCGTGCAGTGTACTTGTATGTTGCAGATGAGCATTTGACCGGCATTTACAGAATACAGGTAATTATCAGCAATAATAGGCAAAAATAGAGTAGAGAAACATTAAGACTTTGGTAGTAAATACATTTTGTGAATTTATTTCCCAATGCGTTATTTCGAAATCTGGCGCCACCGCTGCCATCTTTGTCTCGTTAAAGGCATAATTCGACCATCGATTATGCAAAGTTGACGAATGCTACAGTAACTGGCACCTTGTGTAGTTAATAAGTACATTACCTTATAGCCAAACGCGTATTAGTTTGTCCAATATCACTGCTATCACTTCTGTTACAAGAAATGTCTATTAAATCCGCGCATCCAAGAACATCGGTTGTTTACCAGTACAACCGCCATGCCGTCGTCATCCGCGTAAAACCGCGAGCGGTCATACAGATTATATTCAACTCGGACCTTCGCCAGTATGCTTTGGCCGCAGTCGATTTCGATCCTTGTTTCTAGTGCGCACCTCCGTACCTCTCAGCGTTTTACTCTTGGATTACGGCGAATAATATGAATATACAAGTTCTTGAAGATAACAATTAACATATAATATGGGCAACTAGGCAAATAACTTACCACTAGGCCAAACAATTACACCGGGAAACCCAAACAATCCATCTCAACATCCTTAGCAACATTACGTCACCGGAAACGAACTCGAGGTGAGTCGGGTTGTCCCCTGGTTTTA
>NW_014577164.1:545613-553554 GCF_000485595.1 Priapulus caudatus
GCACTGTGGTGAGTGCTGGGTGAACTTTGTCGTTACGGTCGGTCGTTGTCGCTGCAGTGTGGCTGCGCCAGTCGCCGCGACTTTGTCGTTTGTCGTTACGGTCGGTCGTTGTCGCTGCAGTGTGGCTGCGCCAGTCGCCGCGACTTTGTCGTTTGTCGTTACGGTCGGTCGCTGTCGCTGCAGTGTGGCTGCGCCAGTCGCCGCGACTTTGTCGTTTGTCGTTACGGTCGGTCGCTGTCGCTGCAGTGTGTCTTGGCCTTTACTGTAGCATTCGTCAACTTTGCATAATCGATGGTCGAATTATGCCTTTAAGTATGAAAGCGAATGGACTCCCGTACCCGTAGCCTCGAGACATTAAGATACGGCTACCGTACCCGTAGCCACTGCCTTTTTTATTGAGACGTTCCAACTTCCAAGTGGCAGTTCCTGTGTGGCTGTGCACTGGTAGGCTACAAATACAACTGTCTAAGACTAAGTAAGACTCGAGTAAGACTGAGTAAGAGTAAGCGTGCTAGTGAGTCTGCGTCGTATGAACTTACTCTGTATTAATATGGACTGTGACATCAGGGAATGCTTTGACAATCCTAGAACTTTGTTTGGTGCTGTCAGTTGTTTTCACGTGTGTAACAGCATACTATTCTATTTTGAAATTACCTCTATTTTCTGCCGTACAAAGTTCAACGCCTTCGGCCTTCGGCCTGACTTGTTTTGTAGGAGGCGAACGCATCGCCGCCTACAGGGAATTCCTGGTAAACAGGATTTATGTATTAATACGCGATAAAGATAATTATTTTTTGTTAGTTTTATGGTGGTGTCTAACTACCATATATATACATAGTTGTCCTGTTTTTTGTGTAAATATATACGATATTGCTTTAATTCAAGTCATACTATTTTTTAACTGTCGGTGTGATATTATTGTATGTAGTCCCAGGAGGTAGTTCCTGCGCACAAACACAGAAATGGATAGATGTCATTGGGCCAGGTTGGGTTATGTAGATTTGTAACCATCTGAATGGCGCATAACTGTGTTGTTGTTGTTTGCTTAGCTTAACGGTTAGATTAATATCGCATAACACATCAGCATAGACAAGGATTCCCTGCACCAGTTTGTAAAGAGTCGCCCACCATACAGTCAGGATGCCTATGATGTTTCTAGACCGGATGCCGCTACCGCGTATGAAGACTTACACAATGCTAAGTCTGATGCTTCTAGCGTCGGCCGTATTTCATGCGCACCAAGTTACGGTGCAAGTGTTGGAAGAACCAGAAAGCGTGTTTGACAGCGATAGGAAAAATGCGTCAAACGTTACGGACTCTGTCGAGTTCCAACCCAGCAATACAACAGACTCTGTAATCACATTTCTTGGTGTGATGGTTGATGATCCTTGGTGTATTTGGGTAGGTCGGCCTCTGTCACGGCCACTCGGACTGAAGGGGTCGTTGTCGTATAGGGTACTACTAGTACTACTACATATATTTAACTATCTGATATGGTTAGGGAGTAGGCGTAGGCGACTCCCTAGACTAGCATTATATTACATTTATGTATACATGTATGTACCTCGGGTACTTATATGTAGTACCCTATTATACGACAACGACCCCTTCAGCGCCACTTGGCACTCAGTTTCAGTGAAAGTATCACTAAATAATAATTATTTATATTGATTAGTTTGTTAATCGTACTGCAGTAGGCGTTTCCACTGTGTTTATTACTGACGCATTACAACTCGTGTAATAAGGTTACGCTGTGGCTATATGCCCGGCAGCCGGCACCCTAACCCTAACCTTCCTGTTTACTTGAGAAATCACCGAAAATTAAAAACTGCCGGGCATTTAGGAAACCGAAGACCGTTCCCGGCAGCCGTCGGATATTTTCCAAGTGTCGATTGCAAGTTCGTTCGTTCGATGATCCGAAGCTAGGAGAATTGGGCTAGTTCGAATATACAGCTCTAACGAAAATTGCTTGACATTTCTAAACAAATGTAGAATACTTTGGATCACGTAGTACACTGTTTACTTGAGAAATCACCGAAAATTAAAAACTTCCGGGCATTTAGGAAATCGAAGACCGTGCCCGGCTGCCGGGCATATAGCCACTTCGATAAGGTTAATCACACCACAGTAGGCGTGTTACATAGTTGGGACACACATTGCTGCATAACATAGCATTGGTTCAACGTAACTAAGCTTGCGAGCTCCTTGCCATCAGTAAAGTGAGTTGTAGTACTCTGTGTAGAAGTATAGTTACGTTGAACCAATGCTATGTTATGCAGCAATGTGTGTTCCAGCTATGTAACATGCCTACTGTGGTGTGATGAACCTTATTACAGGAGTTGTAATGCATCAGTAAAAAAACACAGTTAATTAGGTTGGTGTCCCAGGAAACACAGTACTAGACTGGTACCACTACCGGCCTACACAACTTGCACCTTCAAAACCGATGGACAAATAACATTTGGCGATTGAAATATGTGTCGGTAAATTGGTTGCGCTTTTTTTAAAGTGTTTGTTTGGAAATTGTAATGGTGTGGTTACATTTCACGATGAGTTGTTATGTATTAATGAGGCTACCTTTATACAGAGCTATACATGTTATTCCTTTATATTTCAGACATTAATCAACATGGCATATTGTTGTCTTATTTTGCTTGGCAAGGGTATTCAACGCCTTGTCTTTGGTGACCTGCGAGTTAGTGAACAGCAGGTGAGTTACTATGTGTTCCGTACCTATTGGAACATTTGGCTTTTCCATGCCAGGTGTTTCCCAATTCTTCTGTTTCTATTGTATTTCTTTTTTATTATATTCATGTTTGGCAGTTTCTTTTATACTACTTAAGTAATGTAAGAGTGCACCTGACATGACAACAAATGCTCTGTAATTAGATGTAGGTATGCTGTCAGATCCTGTTGAGTGTTCAAGTGCAGATTCATAACTTGTCATTCAGAATAATATTATAGCTGTAATATCAAGTTGTACAGATTAAATAGAATGATTAATATACAAATTACACAACTCGTAATCTGAGTGAAAGCAACACACGCTAGAACATACATGGCGACACAGATATTTTGAATTTATTAGGCGATCAAGGTGAAAACTGAAATTGGCTAATCATAATGTTTGTGCTTTGGACGTCTTTTTCAGCACATCAAAGACAAGTTCTGGAACTTCGTGTTCTACAAATTCATCTTTGTGTTCGGTGTCATGAATGTTCAGTACATGAATGAGATGGTGCTCTGGTGCGCGTGGTTCTCCGTGCTCGGGTTCCTTCACATTCTCGTGCAGCTGGGAAAAGACAGGTTTGAATACGTAAGTCCACACAATGTCTCTAGTGACTTTTTGTCGGCGTCAGCACACACCTGTAGTGACGCAGTTTTCCAGTGACATTTACAGAGTTAAGAGTTTAAATAAGGTCATACATACATGTGCTATTGGACAGATCACTGGTTGTAATCATGTTGAATGGTGTGACTAGTCTGGATCCGTGATTGCTGCTTGTGGGGTGGATTCTGGCATGTCTAATATGGGTGCATGTCAAACCAGTCGATCAATGTTTGATGTTAGTTATGAACTACCATGTGATGGGTCATAATTGAGTGAACGTTTGTTTAAGAAACGTATGAATTTGGGAAGATCACTGCCCTTTGGATGTAATCTAAGGGATTTATACCAAACAAATGTGCCATGAGTGTGAGAAAACATTTTGCGTTGTTGCTGCTAGCAACAAATGCCAACATTCTTTAACATGTCTTGCATGAGACTGATTAGGCATCGAACCTCTGGCGTAAACCAACTTGACATTAAGCTTTTGCTGTGTGAGAATATGTTGATAGCAGGCTTGCAAAAGTAACTGCAGTCTAATGAAATACATGGTCTATGTTTACACTTGGCACATTAATAACTACTCTACTTATGTTCAAGGCTGTAAAATTTGCTTTTAGGTTTTAACACGTTGCACATCTTTCGTGCAGATAAAAAGTAGAAACTCCCCTACTTCACATTATTGGTGTCAGATATAGCTAATACATACTGCCTGTGATGTTGTGTAGATGATGGAACTGTAAACATTGTATGCATGTCATATGATATCAACAAGTGTGTGCAAATTAATATATATTCATTTGCACACACTTGTTGATATGACATGCATACAATGTTTACAGTTCTATCATCTACACAACATCACAGGCAGTACGTATTAGCTATATCTGACACCAATAATGTGAAGTAGGGAAGTTTCTACTTTCATATATATATGAGCTAGTGTAATTTAATAGGCCGTAGCTACGCGTCTGGTTACCAGACGCCCAGCTCCCAGGCTACACGGATCGTCATGTATTTCTTATGTGAACCCAACTATATATTTTTTTAGTAAAAAACAATAAACAATCAGTTTTTACCATAATATTACTTACCTTTGGGTATTTTATCAAAAAAATGTGTTTTTGTAACTTTTGAAGCAATAGTTATAGTAAATCCAGTAAAATCAACGATTTGAAAGGGGGCGTAGCCTAACCGTGACGTGGATTTGGGAATCTGTGCTGAGCTTTGTAATGGATGTCCGTACACGTAGATACTGCAAATTTAATAGCTGTTAAACTTTCAGCCATGCAACCCAGGGTTCTCCAAGAGCACTTATAGCTTGGCGGCTTGCCAGGCTATCGTCGAGCCCCGCCATCCTAAAATGCACCCGCCACTTTAATATCATAGCCGCCATGCTAAATATCATAGCCCCCGGACCCCCCTAGCACGCAAACTGTAGTCTTCGGCATCTTGCAACTAGGCACCGTAAAGCAGCAACCCGCCATGCCCTAATAATGCAAAAAGCTTGGAGAACCCAGCAAGCCGCTTCATGTGTATGTTCATGTCTACACCGAGTACCAGCCAAGCATAAAACGGTGAATGTCAGATCGGTTTTGACTCGCATCAGCTATATTATTATTTCCCTGTGCCAACTGGTCTTACACTAGCCAATTATATCTAGCTTCAAAACAGACGAGACTTTCCTTCGTAATGCTTTTAGAGGTTAACGTCAGCATGCCAGTGATAGCAGTTAATGGGTGTCCTTCAAATCTTTAATATTCGATTGCACAAATATCAACACATTATGTATTTGTTTGCAATTGCTGATAATGAACATCAGCTTTACATGCAGGTTGGAAGCAGTTATTGCCATTTCAAATATTATCTTAATATATAGACTTATCCTGGCGCTTAATAATGTGTAGTAGAGATTTTATAGACCTAGAGATGGGATAGCAAGACTTGATAGGGATACATTGCAGAATTTCCATGTTTAGCTGCCTGGAAATCCATCCGTATTAGTATTAACTGGTTTATTCATTCTCACAGAAATGTTACTCCAGTTCCTGAATTTCTGTGATTATTTGGCCTGTCTAATGGCAGTACGCGATTTAGATATATATCCAACAACATGAGAGACATGTATAAGATTTACTCTAAAGTAAGCGGCTGGCATGATGATATAATTTACTTCGAAATAAGCGTGGTGACCAACTCTACACAACACATTTAATTAATTCCACAATCATATATATCAAAGTGGCCTATTATTTGGGGGGTTGTTGCTATAGATAACAGATGTAGCTATGTTTGGGCTTGTGTATCAGCGAATATGTGTCTTCTTAGCTGGCACTGTGCTGAAAGTGTTTATGTGAAAAGGATACTTTGAAATTTGCCTCTGTAAATGTTAGCTTGTATCCACATCCTGTTTTGTGAATGTGAATAGGTTCCGTAGCCCATAAAAATGTTTGGCACAATGGTGATAATCAACAAGTTAACACCTGGTACAACAAATAGTGGATGGTGTGAACTCGCCTCCTGACCTAGTATAGCAAACAACAACTTTAAGAAATGGCTTTGCGTAATTACTAACTATTTTTTGTAATATTAACACATAACCAGCCTTGCTAGAACTTGCCAGCTTCTGGCTGATAACAACATACCAGATTTTCGCTAATAAAATATCATTCGATTACAAAACAGTTGAGCTGTGACTTACAAAAATAACATTCCAAAAGTTGCGCAAGTTCTTCGATATTATCATTAGAATGATTTCTGTTACGCATTGTGGTAGTGCAGCCAGTTGCACGAAAGCTGCTTTCGTGCAAAGCTTGCTGCTAAATCAACAGTTGGCAGCACTCTTAACTACAGCTATCGGTAAATGTCAACAATTCCTGGTCTTCCGTTATACAGTCTGATGCGGAGTGCCATACGGGAGATGTGACGGCCAGTAGAGACGGGGAACGATATTGGAGATTCGAGTTGAATACGGGTGATGGAAATGAAATCTCACCGAAAGGAATATTTATATAACTAGTCAGTATTGTAATTGGTATGTGACATATATTAGTATCCGCTTGGAAATTTAGAATATGCCATTACTTAAACCACATTGTATCAAGGATGCATGCCGCTTTGGTAATATTTATAGCCTTGGCATTCTCCCGTGCCGTCAACTTCACACTACGTTTAAGAAACTTCACTCTCTGTAATTCTTGTTCTTATCATAAACAAAGTATGTATATTCATATATTACAGTAAAAAAACCCGCGTATAAGAACATAAGATTTAAGAACATGTTAGGTTAAAAATTTCCCAATTTAGACCCCTTACATAAGAACCTGCGTTTTAATAGCTAAAGATTTTAAAAGTAAAGGTTCTTAATTTATCCATGCAGATGAAGACTTAAAAAGAAACACAGGAAATAAAAAGACGAGACTCAACAATATCGATGCAATAACAATGCCAATGACCCCAAATGCCAATGCTCAACCAATAAACAATGCCGCATCCCCTGGATGTGCTTATGAACAACAGTACCTGCCCAATTATTTACATATACAGTAAAACCTAGCAATAAAAGAACACCGTCGATTAATGTGTTACGTGTAAGCATATTATGTACATTATTGTATTGACATCTCAACCATAAAAAAACAAACATGTGCAAACAACTTAAACTCCTCCATATAACACCTACACATAACACTACTGTACTGGTAACATGACATCATCAAGTCCACTACGCCGGCGTTTCAGCTACTACATATTAAAAGTAGAAACATATTAAAGAACCTATTAAGAACGCTTTTGAGCCTAATTTTTTCAGTAAGACCATCCTTTAATATAAGAATCATGTGAGCTAACTTGGAAAAATCAATGGTTCTATACGCGGTGTTTCTACTGCTATATCAGAAGTAATAAATAGTTGAATCCCTATTATCACATTCTGAACATAATATAATATATACACCCATATAATCGTATTACATCTACTTCATGAAGCATTATACCAATAAGTGTTTGGCTGGGATTCTGATCTATGTTCCTGCATTAATCTTCTCTTATGATTTTAGATTGCATTAGCACTCTGCGCAGCGGACTGAGTGGCGTGCTAAATACCTTGCTAAGTTAAGAAAAGTATCTGTCCATCTATAAATTTTAGGTCGAATACGCACGCTGCGTGAAACTGAGGTAATGTCAAAGACCCTCTGCAGTATCCCTCCTCTAAACGTAAAACCCCATAGCTCATAGAACTATAGCCCTTCGCTCTCCACAGCCTGTTCTAGAGCCTAATAAAAGTCCTGCTGTATAAGACGGCTAGGACGTCTGACTGTGTCAGAGCGATCTCTCGCGTAATGAAGAACTGACGTCACTTTTTGCGTTTTGTCTTTGTGGTGAATTACCCACCCCGCACCGAACTGCCCGAATCGGCATTCACACTGATCCTTTTATGTTAGCGTTTAATTTTTATTTTTTTCACAACGTCACATTTTTTTTGTGGTTTTCATTTTCACAGATCCACGTCTTTTCTTGACCGATCCTATTCTATTCAACTGAGATTCGTGTGTTTAGCGATGTCCATAACAGGCTCATGCATCCATCATACCATCATACCATACACTCCCCAT
>NW_014577164.1:553579-555401 GCF_000485595.1 Priapulus caudatus
AGGCGGGCACGCTAATTATTATTATTATTTATTATATATGTCATGGGTCGAAATCCTAAGGGGCCCGATGCCCGTATTTTAAGGCTCGGGCCTGACATTTCTAATACTAGCAAGCCCGACGGGCCCGTAGAAAATCTACGTGCACATTCTATTGCTGTAGTGCAGGCCAGCCAACAGTTAAAATATTTTATTTTAAAAAAAATGTGTGGTATCTGCGGAATGACGCGGGCCTGTAATTTGCCTGTCGGGCCTGTAAAATCCCTTGCCTACAGGCCCGGCAGGCATGTAAATTTTCAAATTAATTTCTACCCCTGTATATATATATATTTGTTAAGGCTGGGGAGAGTGAGAGGACTACTACCCTTATTTCACGGCTTGGGAAAAGGGGCAGGTGCAAGCATGTTACGTGTGCGTAAGGCTAGATAATGAAGGCCTTTTGGTCCCCCTGTTACTACTACCCCTATTTTATGGCTTGGGAAGAGTGCATGTGCAAGCATGTGATGTGCGCGTAACAGTAGATAGATGGTGAGGGCGTTTACTCCCATTATAGGTGTTGTACAGTTCAGTAGAAGGCATCGATAGGCAGCTGGCCTGACTCACACTGTTTCGTCGCATACACAACATACAAATAATGATATAGGATAATGCGCAGATGTGTAGGCATGCAGGGCTTCTGGATGTTTTAAAGGTTGAGTGAACACTTGAGCCACCAAAGTTATTTTAGCCACCAATTAAAAACAATAGCCAGTGTTCACTTTATCATATGTGCTAAGCAAGGCATAAACAGATAATGGGTGTGGGAATAAGAGGCGTACAAAAACATTTTTAATAAAGTAATCAAGTAAAAATAAATTAATGGAGTTTATTCTACACAAAACTAGGTTGTTTTGTTTGAGGATAAGCTTAAAATGCGATTAGGTTACCGAACTTGTTAGTACTCACACTACACTGCATTTTCACGATTTCATTATTCAATCGTAATCTTGTTGAGCAGTTAAATCATTCGCCAATTAATGTAGTAAAATTGTAACTTTTATTTATTTATCGCATTTTGCGAAGCTGGCGAACGCCAGCGGTAGCCCTGGGCATGGGCATGTGACGTGTGCGTGGACACGCGTGAGCACATGACACGCTAGCAAGTAACTCTAGTGCGTGTAAAAAGCATAGATAGATAATGAAGACGTTTGGTCTTCCTGTTACTACTAGTACTACCCTTATTTCGTGGCTGGGGAGCTAGGAGAGCACGTGCAAGCATGTGACGTGTGTGTAATCGTAGATAAAGAAGGTGTTTAGTACCCTCGTTATATTTCATGGCTAGGGAGGAGGGTGTACGCAAGCATGTGACGTGTGCGTAAGGATAGATAAAGAAGGTGTTTAGTACCCTCGTTATATTTCATGGCTAGGGAGGAGGGTGTACGCAAGCATGTGACGTGTGCGTAAGGATAGATAAAGAAGGGGTTTAGCGTGCTGGCGTAACGCCGAATATATAATGACAGGTGCTTCTCGAGTACAGCCGTAATATTTTATGGCTGGGGGAAGAGAGTGCACGCAAAGCATGCTGACATGTGCGTAAGGATAGATAAAGAAAGGTGTTTTAGTAGCGCCATCGTTATACCTTTTACTGGCTATGGGGACTGGGGGGGGGAGGAGACGTGCACGCAATGCATGTGACAGTGCTGGCCGTAACTATAGGAAATAGATAAGAGAAGGTGTGTTTAGTACCCGCCGTTATAACTTTTATATGGCGCTGGAGAGGAGAGTGCAGCGCAAGCATGTGACGTCCGCGTAACGGGTAGATAAAAGAGCCAGGTGTTTAGTACCA
>NW_014577164.1:555426-578427 GCF_000485595.1 Priapulus caudatus
AGATTTAATATCGGCAATAAAGGCACATCAGCATAGACAGGATTCCCTGCACCAGTTTGTAAAGAGTCGCCACCATATCAGTCAGGATGCCTATGATGTTTCTAGACGGCATGCGCGCTACCCGTAATGAAGACTGTACACATGCTAAGTCTGATGCTTCTAGCGTCGCCCGCACTTTCCATCGCCCCACCCACAGCTTACCGTGCAAGTGGTGGAGAGAAACGGGCAGAAGGAGCGTTTTTTTGACAAGCGATAGGAAAAAATGCGTCAAAACGTTACGGACTCTGTCGAGTTCCAACCAGTCAATACAACAGACTCTGTAATCACAATTTCGTTGGTGTTGATGGTTTGATGATCCTTGGTGTATTGGTAAGGTCGGCCTCTGTCACGGCACTCGACTGAAGGGTCCGTTGTCGTATAGGGGTACTACTAGTACTACTTACATATATTTAAGTCTATCTGATTATGGTTAGGGAGTAGGCGTAGGCGACTCCTGAGACTTAGCATATATTTACATTTATGTATACATGGTATGTACCTCGGGTAGCTGTATATGTAGTCACCCTAATTATACATGACCCGACCCGCTTTCAAGGGCGCCACTTGGCACTAGCCAGTTTGCAGTGAAAGTATCACTAAATAATAATTATTATATGATCTAGTTCTGTTAATCGTAGCTGCAGTAAGGCGTTTCCCCTGTGTTTACTACTGACGCATATACGCACTTCGTGTGAATAAGGTTACGCTGTGGCTATATGCCCGGCATGCCGGCACCTAACCCTAACCTTACCTGTTTACTTGAGAATATCACCCGAAAATTAAAACTGCGGGCATGTTAGGAAACCCGTAAGACCGTGTTCCCGGTCCCGCAGCCGTCGGCATATTTTCCGAAGTGTCGATTGCAAGTTCGTTCGTGTCGATGAGCCGAAGCTAGGAGGAATTTGGGCTAGTTCGAAATACGCTGCTAAGCGGAAAATTGCTTGACATTTCTAAACAATGTAGAATACTTTGGATGCAGATAGTAACAATCTGTTTTACTTGAGAAGATCACGCGAAAATTAAAAACTGCCGGGCATTTAGGAAATGCGAAGACCGTGCCCGGCTGCCGGCAATATAGCCACTTGCGATAAGGTTAACACAAGAATCCGCCACAGTAGGCGTGTTGTACATAGTTGGGACACACATTGCTTGCATTAACATAGCATTGGGTTTCAACGTAACTAAGCGTTGCGAGCTCCTTGCCATGTCAGTAAAGTGAGTTTGTAGTTAACTCTGTTGTAGAAGTATAGTTATCGTTGAATCCAATGCTATGTTATGCAGCACTTGGTGGTGTCCGCTATGTAAGCCTGCCCTACTGTGGTGTGAATGAACCTTATTTACAGGAGTTTTGTAATGCATCAGTTAAAAAGAACACAGTTAATTAGGTTGGTGTCCCAGGAAACACAGTACTAAGACTGGTACGCACTACGGCCTACACAACTTGCACGCACAAAGCCGATGCAAATAACATTTGGCGATTGAAATATGTGTCGGTAAAATTGGTTGCGCTTTTTTTAAAGGTGTTTGTTTGGAAAATTGCTAATGGTGTGGTTACATTTCACGATGAGTTGGTTATGTTATTAATTGCGGGGCTACCTTTATCCTAGAGGCTATATCATGTTATTCCTTTTATATTTCAGACATTAACTCACACTGGCAATATTGTTGTCTTATTCTCTTGGCAAGGGTATCCCACGCCATTTGTCTTTGGTGACCCTGCCGAGTCTAGTGAACCAGCAGGTGAGTTACTATGTGTTCTCGTACCTATTGGAAACATTTTGGCTTTTCATGGCCAGGTGTTTCCATTCTTCGCTTTCTATGTATTTCTTTTTTATTATATCATGTTTTGGCAGTTTTCTTTTATACTACTTAAGTACTGTAAGAGTGCACCTGACATGACAACGAAATGCTCTGTAATTAAGATTGTAGGTATGCTGTTCAGATCCTGTTGAGTGTTTCAAAGTGCAGATTCATAACTTGGTCATTCAGAATAATATTATACTTGTTAATATCAATGTTGTACAGATTAATAGAATGATTAATATACAAATTACACAACTCGGTAATCTGAGTGAAAGGGCAACTACACGCTAAATATACATGGCGACACAGATCTTTTGAATTTATTAGGCGATCAAGGTGAAAACTGAAATTGCTATTCATAATGTTTGTGGCTATTGGACCGTCTTTTCAGCACATCAAAGACAAGTTCTGGATACTTTCGTGTTCTACAAATTTCATCTTTGTGTTCGGTGTCATGAATGTTCAGTACATGAATGAGATGGTGCTCTGGTGGCGCCGTGGTTCTCCGTGCTCGGGTTCCTTCACATTGCTCGTGCAGCTGGGAAGAGACGGTTGAATACGTAAGTCCAACACAATGTCCTTCTAGTGACTTTTTGTGCGGCGTCAGCACACACACTGTAGTGACGCAGTTTTCGCATGACATTTACAGAGTTAAGAGTTTATAATACGGTCATACTACCGTGTGCTATTGGACAGATATCACTGGTTGTAATCATGTGAATGGTGTGACTAGTCTGGATCCGTGATTGCGCTTGTGGGGTGGATTCTGGCATGTCCTAATATGGGTGGCATGTCAAACCAGTCGATCAAGTGTTTGATGTTAGTTATGAACTCGCATGTGATGGGTCATAATGTGAGTGAAACGTTTTGTTTAAGAAAAACGTAATGAATTTTGGGAAGATCACTGCCCTTTGGGATGTAATCTAATGGGATTTATACGCAAACAAATGTGCATGAGTGTGAGAAAACATTTTGCGTTGTTGCTGCAGAGCAACAAGCCAACATTCTTTAAACATGTTTGGCATGAGACTGATTAGGCTCATCGAACCTCTGGCGTAAAACCACTTGACATTAGCTTTTGCTGTGTGAGAATATGGTTGATAGCAGCTTGCAAAAGTAACTGGCAGTCTAAATGAAATACATGGTCTAATGTTTACCTTGGCAGCATTACATTAACTACTCTACTTATGTTCAAGGTTGTAAAAATTTGCTTTTAGGTTTAACACGTTGCCAGACATCTTTTCCCGTGCAGATAAAAATAAAACTCCCCACTTCACATTATTTGGTGGTCAGATATAGCTATACAGTACTGCCTGTGATGTTGTGTAGATGATGGGAACTGTACAACATTGTAGTGCAGTCATATGATATGCAACAAGTGTTGTTGCAAATTAATATAATATTCATTTGCACAACACTGTTGATATGACATGCATACAATGTTTTACAGTTCTATCATCTACACAACATCACAGCAGTACGTAATAGCTATATCTGACACCAATAATGTGGAAGTAGGCGAAGTTTCTAAACCTTTCATATATATATGACTAGTGTAATTTAATAGGCCGTAGCTACGTGTCCGGTTTGACCGACGCAACGAGCTCGCCAGGCTACACGGATGGTCATGGTTTTCTTATGTGAACCCAACTATAATTATTTTTTTAGTAAAAACAATAACCAATCAGTTTTTTACATAATATCTTACTTACCTTTGGTATTTTTATCAAAAAAATGTGTTTTTTGTAATTTGAAGGCAATAGTTTATAGTAATCCGTAACATCAACGATTTGAAAGGGGCGTAGCTAATCATGGACGTGGATTTGGGAATCTGTGCTCGAGGCTTTTGTAAATGGATGTCCGACGCGTAGCCACCTGGCAATTTAATAGGCTGTTAAACTTTCAGCCATGCAACGCCATGGGTTCATCCAAGAGCACTTATAGCTGGCGGCCGCCGCCAGGCTATCGTCGAGCCCGCCATCCTAAATGCAGTCCCGCCACTTTAATATCATGAGCCGCCCGGAACCGCCATCGCCTAGCCACCAAGCGCGCAAACTTTCTTCGGAGATTTGCAACTAGGACCGTAAAGGCAGCACCCGCCATGCTATAATGAAAAAGCTTGGAGAACCCAGCAACCGTTCATGTGTATGTTCATGTCTACACCAGTACCAGCCAAGTATAAAACGTTGAATGTCAGATGTGTTTGACTCGCAGCATTTATTATTTCCCTGTGCCACTTGGTTTACACTAGCCAATTATCTACTTCAAAACACGAGACTTGTCCTTCGTAATTTTTGGAGGTTAACGTAGCATGCAGTGATAGCAGTTAATGTGTCCTTCAAATCTTTAATATTTCGATTGCACAAAATATCAACACATTATGTATTTGTTTGAATTGCTGATAATGAAATCAGCTTTACATGAAGGTTGAAGAGTTATTGCATTTCAAAATTATCTTATATATAGACTTATCACTGGCTTAATAATGTGTATGTAGAGATTTTATAGACCTAGATATGGGATAGATTAGAATTATGGTACATTTGCAGATCCATTTTAGCTGCCTGGAAATGCCTATTAGTATTAACTGGTTTATTCATTCTCACAGAATGTTACTCCAGTCCTGAATTTCTGTGATTATTTGGCCTGTAATGGCAGTACGGATTTAGAATTATCCAAAAATTGAGAATGTATAATTTACTTCAAATAAGGTGGATGTATAATTTACTTCAAATAAGGTGGTTGACCAACTACACAACACATTTAATTAATTCCACAATCATATATCAAAGTGCCTATGGTTGTTTGTATAGATAACAGATGTACTATGTATGGGTTAGTGTATAGGAATATGTGTCTCTACTGGCCACTGTGTAAAAGTGTTTATGTGAAAAGGTACTTGAAATTTGCCTCTGTAAATGTTAGCTGTATCCACATCCTGTTTGTGAATGTGAATAGTCGTAGCCATAAAAATGTTTGGCACAATGGTGATATACAAGTTAACACCTGTACACGAATAGGGGATGGGTGAACTCGCTCCTGTACCTATATAGGTAAACAACACTCTAAGAAATGCTTTGGTAATTACTAACTATTTTTTGTAATATTAACACATTAACAGCTTTTGCTAGAACTTGCCACTTCTGTGATAACAACTACCAGATTTTCGTAATAAAATTCATTCGATTACAAAAACAGTTGAGCTGTCTTACAAAAATAACATCCAAAAGTGGCAAGTTCTTCGATATATATTAAATGATTTCTGTTACGATTGTGGTGAGCCATGACGAAAGCTGCTTTCGTGCAAAGCTTGCTGCTAAATCAACAGTTGAGCACTCTTAACTACAGTATGGTAAATGTCAACAATTCCTGGGTCTGCGTTATACGGCTTGATTCGGAGTGATACGGAGATGTGACGGAGTGATACGGGAGCGATATGGAGATTCGGTTGATACGGAGTGATGGAATGAAATTCTCACCGAAAGGAATATTTATATACTAGTCAGTATTGTAATGGTATTGTGACATATATTGTACCGTTGGAAGTTTAGAATATGATTACTTAACCACATGTATCAAGGATGCATGGCTTTTGGTATATTTATAGCTTTGGCATTTCTCCCGTGCCGTTCAACTTCACACTCGTTAAGAAAACTTCACTCTTGTAATTCTTTTCTTATCTGAAACAAAGTATGTATATATATATATATATATCAGAAGTAGATAATAGGGATCCCTATTATCTACTTCTGATACATATATATATATATACACGCATATAAGTCTATTACATCCTACTTATGAATGGCATTATTACCAATAATGTTTGGTGGGATTCTGATCTATGTTTGCATTAATCTTCTCTTTGATTTTAGATTGCATTTAGCAGCTGCGTGGGACCGAGTGGGTGCTAAATACCTCTAAGTTAAGAAAAGTGATGATCTCTTAAATTTTAGGTCGAATATCGCAGCTGCGTGAAACTGAGTAGATGTCAAAGACCTCTGGCAGTATCCCTCCTCTAACGAAAACCTAGCTCTAGAACTATAGCCCTTCGCTCTGCCACAGGCCTGTTCTAGAGCTAATAAAATCCTTGCTGTATAAGAGCGTGTAGACGTCTGACTGTGTCAGAGCGATCTCTCGCGTAATGAAGAACTGACGTGCACTTTTGGCGTTTTTTTCTTGTGGTTGTATTATCCACCCGCACGCGACCGCCGACGGTCATTCACACTCGATTCCTTTTATGGAGTCGTTTATTTTTATGTTATTTTTTCACGTCACATTTTTTTCGTGTTGTTTTCATTTTCACGATCCACGTCTTTTTGACGATCCATTTCTATTCACGATTCGTGTGTTTACGTGAATCCATACAGGCTTCCATGCATCCATCATACCATCATACCATACATCCATCATATATACAATCCATACATGTCTTTTCAAAATCAATATCTTTTTCATGATCCATATCTTTTCACGATCCATGTCTTTTTCACGACGACGGGCGCGTCGTTCATTCTCTCTCTCTCTCTCTCTTTCTTCGGCACAGCTGTCGTTTTCGCCGAGCACGCCGCGGTGGACGCACATTCGCATGCTCAGCCTGCTCGCGTCGATCCTGCTGACGTCACTCGCACTGCTCACGCTCTGTACGCTCGTCGGACTCCACGCCGGACTCAACACCTTCGCCTTCATGGCTGCCGAGGTGAGGCGGGCGCGCTAATTATTATTATTATTATTTATTATATATTATATATGTCATGGGTCGAAGTCCTAAGGGGCCCGATGCCCGTATTTTAAGGCTCGGGCCTGACATTTCTAATACTAGCAAGCCTGACGGGACCGTAGAAAATCTACGTGCACATTCTATTGCTGTAGTGCAGGCCAGCCAACAGTTAAAATATTTTATTTAAAAAATAATGTGCGGTATCTGCGGAATGACGCGGGCCTGTAATTTGCCTGTCGGGCCTGTAAAATCCCTTGCCTACAGGCCCAGCAGGCATGTAAATTTTCAAATTAATTTCTACCCCTATATATATATATGTTAAGGCTGGGGAGAGTGAGAGGACTACTACCCTTATTTCACGGCTTGGGAAAAGGGGCAGGTGCAAGCATGTGACGTGTGCGTAAGGCTAGATATTAGATAATGAAGGCCTTTTGGTCCCCTTGTTACTACTACCCCTATTTTATGGCTTGGGAAGAGTGCATGTGCAAGCATGTGACGTGCGCGTAACAGTAGATAGATGGTGAGGGCGTTTACTCCCATTATAGGTGTTGTACAGTTCAGTAGAAGGCATCGATAGGCAGCTGGCCTGACTCAGCACTGTTTCGTCGCATACACACATACAAATAATGATATATAGGATAATCGGGCAGAGTAGTAGGCATGGCAGGGTCTCTTCTGGGATCGTTTTTAAAGGTTGAGTGAACACTTGAGAGCGCCATCCAAAGTTACTTTAGCCACCCAACTCTAAAAAACAATAGCCAGGGTTCACCTTTCTCATATGTGCTAAGCCAAGGTCATAAACATGATCAAGGTGTGGGAATAGAACGGCGCTACAAAAACATTTTTAATCAAAGTAATCAAGTAAAAATAAATTCAATGGATGTTTATTCTACAGCAAAACTAGGTTGGCTTTGTTTGAGGATAAACGCTAAAATGACGATTTAAGGTTACCCGCAATTTGTTAGTATGCACACTACACTGCATTTCACAGATTTCATTCGTTCAAGTCGCTAATCTTGTTTGAGCAGTTAAATCATTCGGCCAAGTTAATGTATAAAGATCTGTAACTTTTATTTATTTATCGCCATTTGCGAAGGCGTCGGCGAACCGCCAGCGTAGCTCCGTGGGCATCGAGCATCGTGACGTGTGCGCTGGACAACAGTCGGTGAGCCATGACCACCGTAGCAGTAACTCATAGTGCGTGTAAAAGGCATCAGATAGATAATGAAAGAACGTTTGTCTTCCTGTTACTACAGTATACCCTTATTTCGTGGCTGGGCGAGCTAGGAGAGTGCACGAAAGCATGTGACATGTGCGTAAGGATAGATAAAGAAGGTGTTTAGTACCCCCGTAATATTTTATATCTGGGGAGGAGAGTGCACGAAAGCATGTGACATGTGCGTAAGGATAGATAAAGAAGGTGTTTAGTACCCCCGTTATATTTCATGGCTAGGGAGGAGAGTGCACGCAACCATGTGACATGCGCGTAAGGGTAGATAAAGAAGGTGTTTAGTACCCCCGTTATATTTCATGGCTAGGGAGGAGAGTGCACGCAACCATGTGACATGCGCGTAAGGGTAGATAAAGAAGGTGTTTAGTACCCCAGTAATATTTTATGGCTGGGGAAGAGAGTGCACGCAAGCATGTGACATGCGCGTAAGGGTAGATAAAGAAGGTGTTTAGTACCCCAGTAATATTTTATGGCTGGGGAAGAGAGTGCATGTGCAAGCATGTGACGTGCGCGCGTAATTACCAGTAGATAGATAGATGGTCACAGAGGGCGTTTACTCCCATCATATCAGGGGTTAATAATGACAAATGTGTCATTATTAACCCCTGATTATATGCTCTCGTCACCGAGCCACGTGACACAAGGCGTGTGATGCGCGTAGCAGTCGATACTAATCCGTATATTGTCTGCTATGCCTATGTGCAAGAGTAGATAATAACACATGTGTTATTATCTACTCTTGCTATGTGCTATGCCCGTTGTACGGCAGTGGGCAGTGGGCAGCGTGACGTAAGCGACACAGATACGTGTGCGTGCATGCGTGGCATATGCTGCTTTCAGCTCGTGCGTCCTGTACTCGACGTACGACGTTAACGTTAAGTGTTGTGATAGTATCGGTATATAAATGTTTACTCAACAGAATGCGGGGAAAAAAGGTTAAGCCTGCACGTGTAAACAAACTCCCTGTAAAATGTGTACACTCGTGATTGTACGTGTGAGTGGTTGGGGGGAGGGGGTGTAGGAAACCCATGTTAGGTCAGATAGGATATGTTTTCGTATTGAGATTAAATGCGTGATAGCTAAGCTTAGTCATGCAGTTGTTCTTTTTAAAACAGCAACAAAATTTGTATAATATTACTATTATCTATTATTATATACGTGCATAACACTACCGTGAAATCCGTTGTGTCTGGCCCGTATAGTTTATTTACCCAACGCATCAAGTCCTACCTTCCCTGTCTGGTGGAATGTAGGTAATGTTTATTTTCTGTCTAGGAACCACCATCCAGATATTACTGCGTACACTGTCTACCATGGGCTCGTAGTTATGTGTCATACGCACATACACACCCATTTTTTCTGTGGTCGTGGTAGCTATGAAATAAAGCACAGCCCACCCATCCCAACCAATATCCGCAAACTCGGTTTCTGAGTAGATCGAGAGCCTATCCCTTACATTCATAGTAGTTCCTGTAAGCAGTTGTGTACGTTCATATGCAATTTGTTTGGGATAGAAAACTGTAGGGCTTGGGAGTCAGTAGCATAAATGTATGTATAATATCAAGAGCCGGATAATACCTCAAATAATAATAAGGTATTATCCGCCTTCTTAGCATAAATAATATATATAACTATAATATATATATAATAATACAGGCCCGTAAGCCAGGGCGGGTTCGGGCGGCGTTCGACAAAACCCCCCCGTAGCCCCTACCTCCCCAAGCCAAAAAAACTTCTTTTTTTTAATTTGCAGAATTTCACTCAGCGATCGCTACCATTTTAGATGTAATAATTAATCTCCATCGTGCGCGATAGCCGCGGTGCAACAGTGAAACACACCCTCCCAACACCCTCCCCCCGCATCGGTCCGCTTGGCCTCCCTCGCCTCTAGGTCGCCTTTGCGCACCGAGCAGCGGCGCGTGTACAGGGGGGGTCCAGGGCAGTCCGACCCCGCCCCCCTTGCCTCGCGGCAGAAAACCGCAATCTGAGGGGGAGTAATTTTAAAAAAAATTAGACCACCACTTATCGCGTTGCTCGCAACCTATGGTTTGCGGCTAGACCCCCTGCCGTACAATCCGTCTACACGCCCCTGCGAGCAAATTGCCAAACATTGAAAAACGAACCTCCCCCCACCCAATAGAAAGCTGGCTACGGGCGTATATATATAAGTTTTATCAGGAGTGTATAATATAAATATAGTCATTTTTAATTTTTAAATTATACCAACTCCTGGTTTTATCATATATGCACAGATGTGAAAGTTGACCAATAACACTGATTCTTTTACACCGACATCTCTTATAGCGATGCGTATTTGTTAGAATTTTATCGTAATTAACAACGCAACCTATGGATGTTGTCGATATCCAACATGTCAATATACAGACGAAAATTTCGCTCTACAATAGCACCAATCGTGACCGTTTTTATCTCTGGGAGATGCTATTCTAGGGGCTGTAGCCGTAATCGTCATCAGTAGTTATGATATCCTTTCTAAAATGTAGTGTCCTGCAAAAGTTTTGATTTTTTTTAGTTACGATAGTCATAACTACTTGTGGCTTTTCTGACAATGCCCCGCCCCCTTGAATGGCTCTTAAAGGGCGGACACCACCAGGCCGATGCCATCGGCCGCGAGCGCCGATTCCATCGAGCCGTGATCGGCCCGATTCCATCGGCCCGATATCCATCGAGCGATTGGCTATCGGCTGCTTGAAAATCGCACTGGTGCTGTCCACTCAATCGCCTGCGATGCATCATCGCCACAGATCAAAACGGTTTTGATAATTATACGCCCGATGCCATCCGGCCAGATGGCCATCGCTGGGCCTGTGTCCACGACTTGCCCGATGCCATCGGCGCGAATTTTACAATTCATCAGCCAATTGAACAACAAGCCACATGCTAATTACTGATCACTGTACCAGAGTGAACCAATGCGCTCAGCGACACAATGCGCAGAAATCACATTGTATTTTTTTCAGCACAACGGCCCGCTGCGTGTAAAATCGGGGGCCAGATGCCATCGCCTGCGTCATGTCCACGACTGCGCGGATGCATTCCGGTTCGCATGCCATCTGCCCGTAATGCATCGCCATGCGTAGTGTACCGCGCCCATAATCATCCAGTTCCTGGCTCCAACATTTAAGGCGCCGGACACACCAGCGATGCCATCGCCGATGCAATCTCCGCGCAGTCGTGGACACACATGGCGATTTCATCGGCGATGGCATCGCCCGATCTTGCGTGCGCGCAGTGCGCTTATGGCTTGATGAACTCTGATTGCTGATGAATTGCTAAAATCGCCCGACTGGCATCGCGGCAGTCGTGGACCCACACCACGGCACATGCCACTCGGCCGAGCATCGGCCGATTGGCATCGGGATAATATCCAAAACGTTTTGATCTGTTGCCATGCCATCGGCCGATGGCATCGGCGATAAATCAAAACGTTTTGATCTGTGCGATCCATCGGCCGGATGGACATCGGGCCGATAGCCATCGGCGGCCGATTGAGTGGACAGCACAGGCGATTTCATGCCGATGCCATCGGCCGATGGAAATCCCGGCCGATTTGGAATCGGACGATCAATCAGGCGATGGCATCGCGCCTGGTGCTGCCGCCCTTTACCAAGCCACGTAAATCCCATGCTTGTTTGACGATAGTTTCTTATCGCGTTCTTTTTCGTGCAAAAAATCGCAGTCGGCCCTGGATGTCAGTGTCACTCATGGGGGGAGGGGGTAATAACGGAAGTTTCCTCTATAGAGGGTCGTCGTTTTTAACTGTACAGTCTTTATACGATATTCGACCGTAGTGCGTTTCTATGTACGTCGATTGTACAGCTGGATATCACGCGTGTTGCGTCCACGCTAGTTGTTGATGTGTAGAGAGAGCTATCTGCGCGTGGGCGTCGTGTATAAACAGCACGTTTTCTCTCTTTCTGCCCCCTCCCCCCTCCCGGCTCATACGCTCCAGTGGTAAACAGCATGTTTTCTCTCTCTGTACCCCCCCCCGCCAGCCCGGCTCGCAGTGTTTACAAACAGCCATTGTTTTCTCTCTCTGTCCCCCCCCCGGTCGCAGTTAAACAGCATGTTTCCTCTCTCTCCCCCCCCCGTGCTCGCAGTGTAAAGCATGTTTCTTCTCTCTGCCCCCCCCGCTCGCCATGTAAACAGCATGTTTTTCTCTCTCGTGCCTCCCCCCCCCCGGGCTCGCAGTGTAAACAGCATTGCTTTCTCTCTGCGCCCCCCGCCCCCGGCCTCGCAGTGTAAACAGCATGTTTTCTCTCTCTGTCCCCCCCTCCGGCTCGCAGTGTTTACAAACAGCATGTTTTCTCTCTCTGTCCCTCCGGCTCGCAGTGCGTGCTGCTGACGGTGCGCACGCTGTACGTGATCGTGCGCTACTCGATACACCTGTGGGACTTCAACAAGAAGGGCGTCTGGGAGAACCGAGGCAGCTACATGTACTACACGGAACTCGTCTTCGAGCTGGCCGCCCTCTCCGTCGACTTCTGCCACCACCTGCACATGTTGGTACGTACGCGCGCGCGGCTGCGGCGGTGGCGCGGCGGCGGAGGAAATAATGGTTATTATTCCTTCTAAATAATAAAATATAATTATATTATATATATTATATATATTTATATATAATTCAGTATATATATATTTAATTATATAATAAATAATATTCGTTATTACAGCTGGTGCTGTAATGGCGCTCTGTGGTCTCATTCTCATTGATTGCGTCAATCGATCTGATCGTGCGAGCGGTAGCAAAAAAAGATCAATAGAGTCGCAGAGTGCTGCGTTCGATGGTCTGTTCTCTATCGCTGGCCTTCGTGTGGGTTTTTTATTTGGGCCGATTGCCGTCTCGACGATGGTCGCGGCTATTCATTCAAGGTTCATTCATTCATGAGCTGCTGCTGGTTGCTGCGCTTATGTATATTATTATCAACATCCGCGTTGTCTGCCCTGGAATGGGGCGTCGCTGTGTACACTGTTGTTCAATTGCTGGAGAAGATCAATCTGTGACAGAATGCTTGTACTCACACTTTTCGTTAAAAAAAGTTTGTAGAGTAGATTTTTTGAACTTTCAAGATCGAGTCAATCAAATCTTTGGCAAAAAGCCGTTGGTGAGAATTTAAAAGTTCACTGATCAAATTTTTGATCAACTATGTCGTTATGTTCTATTTTCTACACTCAACTTCTAGGCACCGGGTTAATTAACTTTGATGTATTCAGCCAATCAGTATATAGCATGCGTGGTGTGTGTCTTGTTTTTACGTGTACTTGCGTGTGCGATTGCATAAGACAGGTCGCACTGTAAAGAAAATGTAAACAAGTTCGCGAAAGTAGGACCGTTGTTCATCTGATGCCAAACGATCGTGGCTAATTACTTGATCCATACATTGGATGAATAATTTCATAGCTCTGCTTCAGTTGTTTGATCCATTTGATTTGCATCTGTTATTGTCCCAATTTCAGTTTATGTTATTGCCACCAATATCATTAGTATTATGATTATGATTATGATTATTATATTCACAGCTGTGGGGTAACATCTTCTTGAGCATGGCCAGCCTGGTCATCTGTATGCAACTGCGCTATCTCTTCCACGAGATGCAGCGACGTGTCAAGAAACACAAAAACTACCTACGTGTTGTGCATCACATGGAGGCAAAGTACGTAGCCCTAGCTCTTCCATGCTTAACATGATGCCAGAGTTCTTTCTTTTTTTTATCAAATTCAGTGTTAAAATCATCATTGTTTACAGAAGTTTGCAAACGGGTAACATGTTAGTAGCTTCAACAATCTGTATTCGATCATATTCCTCAATTTGTATCGTGCTACTAATTTAACATGTAAGCCATAACTGAAAGTGATTTTATATACAATTTCTTGTGCTTGTGTGATCTGCAGGATACATGATTAACGATCGACTCATATGCTTAGTAGTGTAGTGTTATCAAAATTGTCTTTCTGCGTCTAGTTATCCGATGGCATCCTACGACGTTATTGACAGTAACATTGACGATTGTGCCATCTGCTGGGATAAAATGGAAGCAGCACGGGTGTTACCTTGCAATCACATGTTCCATAAGTGAGTTGGGCTTCTTAGCTACCGTTATAGGCTACAAACCAGATTATTAAAGTTCATCTGTTTCGCTCAATGCTACAAGTTCATTGAGGTGCACGATCAGGTGCGAGTCAAATATTAAGTGGGTAATGTGACGTGATTGCGTGTGATATTGTGTCACTGCTTTGCGTAACGACTTCTCGATAATATCCTTCTGCAGTTCTTGCTTGAGATCGTGGTTGGAACAGGACACCTCGTGTCCTACCTGCCGCACGTCGCTCAGTGACAGTCGCAGCAGCAGCAGTAGTCAAGCAGAGGAGTTGACCGAGACTGTCCCAGATACTCCAGAGGCAACGACGCCCAACCGGCAACAGCGCAATCACTTTTTCCACTTTGACGGTGAGTGTAGTTGCAAGGCACGCCAGCGGAGTGCAAACGGATCAGAAAAATTTGGTAGTACTGATGCCGGTGTTGTCATTGTTTGGAAGTGGGCCCAGATAGATAGAGGCAATGGCCATTTGCATCCAGAAGATTTTAGCTTGTTAAGTTCATTATTTCGAGCTTAGATATCAACGCTGCTTTGTCTTCAGGTGAGTGTAGTTGCAAGGCAAGCCAGCTACGTTAGTGGAGTTTAAAATTTGATAGTATGGAACTGATGATCATTGTTTGGAAGTGGCCCTAGGTAGATAGAGCCAGTGGTTATTTGCATCCAGAAGATGTTTGCTCGTTAGTAAGTTAATTAGTTAGTCGAGCATTATTAGCTTAGCAATCAACGCTGCTTTCTCCTCAGGTTCACGGTACATGCCGTGGCTTCCCAGCTTCTCAGTGGAGGTGACGCACACCCAGCTGTTGGGAGCAGAACCTCAGCTGCAGCAGAGCATACAGACGTCACAGCTGGATAGCATGGTGTGTACTACCATAGCATTTGTTGTATACTACTACTTGTTGTATTGTTTAAAGCTTTGGTTTTCAATTTTCAACCAGTCTTGTGTTTTCCCCACTTTTACGACAACGCAACCGTTATTGCTTGAGTAACAGCAACTGTCTAGAGTAATGATGAAATGCCTTAGAATCTTCGTACTTAACTATATTCTCCAAAACATCCACGATTCGAATTTTGATTACTCGTTTTGATTACCGCCGCCATGTTTTGCAAATCACGGACATTTCTCGCAATGTGCCAGCTATCGGCCACTTTTAAAATAGAAACGGAGTCAACTACACAGAATCAGATGCCCTTTTGTTTGAATTAGGTGCAGAATGGGTGCACTTGCAACTTGTTGGTAAAAACCAGGGCCCATTTGCAAATTTATTGTCGCTATAATCAAATATGCCATGGTGTTATAGCGTGTTCAATTTTAATTTGCTATGCTATAACAGCATAAATTATTAGTGTTTTTCAAGTTGGTGTAATCAGTAATATATCCGCTGTGAGGTGAGACTATATTTAGCTATATTTTTTTCAGATTGATCGTTTTGGAGCAATGATTTCGAAATAATAGCTTTAATGTGCATTGTTTAGCACTCGTGTTTCTGTTGAATCAATTTGTGATTAGTGGCTATTGTGTAACCCATTTCATTTACCTCTGATTATTTTCCAACCTGTTAGATTCACCCGTGCTAAATTACCCCTGAGAAAAATCGTAGCTGTAAACAATTTTTCGCTTTATTGACGTCCGATTATTGACGTGTTTCGGGGTCGGGTTTCGCGCCGGCGTTTGATTGCATTTGCCCCGTATTTGCGTTTTTACTGTCAGAATCGTTTGTGCTACGCTGTTTATTGATCTCTGCATGTCTGTGGGTGTGTGTGTGTCTCCGTGCGTGGCGGCGAGTGCAGGCACGCCAGGTGCAGTCGATGTTCCCTCACATGCCCATCAACGTGATCATGGACGACCTGCGGGTAACGCGCTCCGTCGAAATCACGATCGAGAACATCCTGGACGAACGCCTGCTTCCTGCTCCCGTAAGTCACACGCACGCCCACCCGCCGGGACGGCTAGACGCGATGATGCGTTGTTGTCGTGAGTAAACCGGTGCTAGGTGGCGTTATAATAATTAATATCGTGTCTTTCGCGATGACATGGCTGCCAGGTGATGGCTTAGGCCACAATTAAAGAAATTTTTGTGTGCTCTCATCCGACCCAGGCTGAAAAGTTTAGGTAGGTAGGCTTTTTTTGAAGGGGTCTTTTTACGAATTCAGCATGGTGACTACATGCTCGGGTGTGCTTGTGTGGAGATACTTTTTATGTTGAATGTTTGTATTGATTGGTACATATAATGTATTGCCTACAGATTTATACAATGTACAGTGATACAATTTGTAAAAAAAAAAAAGAATGGGAAAGGTCAATAACATTTTTTTTAGTCGGCCCCTTTTTGGCGGGTCGGTCGGGTGAGGGCAAACAAACTATATTTGTATTATGGCCTTAGCTTCTTTATTACCCTGTTTCCCTAGCAATCTACATCTCTGTGTTATGCAATGACTCTGTGGTATTACAACGTTACACCAGTCATCTTGTTCCTCTAAATAACGTGGCTGACAGGTGGCACCGGTAAGCAAGGGTCTCGCAATAACATGGCTGTTAGGTGGCATGTGTAGCATATTCCAACCAGCAGGTATAAGAAATAACATCTAGTAAAACATCAGCAATTATTTACGGTCATGTATTGCCGAGTTTACTTTCTGACAAACGTACTCTGATCTGAAAACCCCTGATGTTGATATCTTCTGTTAGGCATATACTGTTTAAATTGCAGGATACTCAAGTATAAAACATTTAAGCATTATCGAGGTATAACGAGTAATGATGTTTCATAATGTTTTTCTCAATAGAGCGCACAGCTGTCAAGAACCGGTTCTCAACCGAGTGAAACTCTGTCTACACAGGTACGTACGTGTAAATGCTGTATCCAAATCGTACAATCACTTATATACGTCTACTTTAGATATAAGGGTAGAATTTGCGTTTGTGTGTGCATGCACGAATGTGTGCTTCTTACTTCTTCCTCTTGTGTGAACACAGTGCTGTGAAATTTACACAGGTACTTACACATGCTTGCATACAAGTATCTACAGTAGTGTGCACTGCAAATTCAGAAAGCATAATCTTGGAATAGTGCAAGAAAATTGATTGATGGTTATGGAAGTGTGTACAGTTTAGCAGGAGCAGGATTGTCAGAGGCAGAACGAATTTGGTATGTGGCTATATGACATGTGGCTTATGCCTGTGAGTTAAGCAGGGCAGACGACAACACTATCCAACTGCATCATCCAGTCAGTTGACAAAAATTGCCGTCTAAGAAAAAAAATAGTTCTAAAGCCTTGGAGTTGTAAGTTCATTTACCCATCGTTTGGATGCTTCGTGTGATATATAAGATGCTGAGAAAACAATTCCGTGCTAGGACACGTGACGACTGCACGTATGCCCCAGTTCCACTATGCTATATATGGCTCGTGAAATCACATGTCAACGCTCTTGGTGACGCCATACATGAGAAAGTGCATTTCTTGTTGCTGCGTGCATTTGCCAGCAACTTTCACATCCCCGGTGTATCAGTTACACTGTGAAGAAACGTAGGCATGGCCACATTACGTCAAGTAACTGCTGTAGGCATTCTACGCCGTACAGAGAGAGAGAGAGAGCAAGCAAGTGTGTACGTGCGTGTATGCACGTGTGCGTGTGCAGGAATGGCAGGAAGCTTCGATTTAATGTAAAAATGTTGTTGCTTCAAGTGCAAGAAAAACAATGAGAGCGTAGTGGCATGAGCTGGTTTGCTCAGAGTAAACTGGAGAATTCATCCTTGGTAATGGGAAAACATTACCCATATAGTGCGATGAGTGATGCAACTATTATGCACAACAGCTTTCATTTCAAACGTGGTTGGTTTCTAGGGAGCTGATGTTTTTGCCCGCATAAAAACTTTTAATGTGAAGGCCATCTGTATGAAGGTCCTCAAACACTCTTACTTTCAGATATCCATCTTTATATTTAGTGTTCTTCTAATTAAAAAATTGTGACAGGAGTTTGATATGAATTTTTAAACAGTGCCAATAGTTGTGTTCGCATCTGTATGGTGACGTATAGAACTAAGATAGTTTTTTTATATCCATTTGCAATAATTTATTTATATATGATACAGTGGCTACAGTACAGTGTTTTGAATTATCACAGGTCTCTACGTCATCGTCAACAGATGACAGCATGATCTTTTATGCAGGTGGAGATATTGCAGATGGTGCATTCTTAGACAACGATGAAGTCCTGCATAGTTCATTGCCTGATACAAACAGGTAATATATAATAATCACCTCAAACGTAGTTTTCTAGCATTCAAAAAGGTTATTTCTTTATTGTGTTTAACACATAAATAAATAAATAGTGTCATATAATGCTTTCCTGCCTATTGTTAGGTATGTGGACCAATACCAATTGATGTGCAATCCATCAGAAAAGTTTTGAGTGGTCGAGTTGAACCACGCACAGCATTAAATAGCAACTGACTATCACTAACTCAATAGCACTCTAATCTCACTGACAGCAGGTTTGAGCCTTGCTGGTTTGTTGCACCTTGTATTTTTCATTGCAGTGCGGAAAATGTACTGGAGTCGTTCGGCAGCAGGTTTTCAAAGTGCCCCACAGAAAGAGAGGTAATTCTGCAAAAGAGGAAAGAATCCCTTGTGCAGCAAGCAAGAAAGTAAGTCCCTATATAAGAAAGTAAAGTCAGATTATTATATTGTTGTTTTTCCTTGTAAACAGGTTACAAATTGTTATGTGAATAGTAATTTGCAGAATTGGATGTAAAGGAATTGGAAGTGTATAAGAAAATTTTTGTCAGAAATATATTCTGTAGGGTTATTTAAATGGTCTTCGTCTAGGTTTAACGGGAAGTAATTTATATTGGAAGCTATAGCATCACAGATCGCCATCACAGAAACCTAAACTGTTTTCTGTCTTTCCTTTTTCATATTTTCATTGATAGAAAATACATGGCAAAACGCCACCGCCAGTCCAATTCAGGGTCGGAGTGCTGTCAGCAGGGGGAGCTACAGTCCACTGGAAGCAGCAGCAGCAGCAACCAGCACATGGGTGAAGGTGACTGCGAGAGCAGGAGAAGAAACACGCTGGAGCAGAGACGCAGTGCTATGTACTTGGCCGCGCGCCAACGACTCGAGTCTCAGAACGGCCTGAGTTAACTCTTGCGGTCGGCGTTCGACCGTTGACGGTGAAAGAGATCGCCGAGAGAGATCCGCGGCGTGACGCCGCTCCGCGTGGACGTGCCCGTAAGCCTCGCGAAAACGTCTGATCTTGAATGCCGCAGGCGACGTCGAAAGCAGACGTTGCTGCTAGCTGTTTCAGTCGTCGCTCCGTGGAAACATTCTGCTTATGGAAAGGATGCAGACGTTTGATGGCCAATTTAGTTGAGCCCACTCTAAGATTCTTATTCCGACGTAGAAGTTCTTGCACTGATCACTCGCATCGAGATGATCAGCACGTTGAATCAAGCATCGTTGCTACGGTTACTTTCAACGTCTGCTGACTGACGTGGGTTGGCGATTGGTCTGTTTATAGGCACCATCTTCTCGACTATCGAACTGCGATTGAGTTTGATTTTGCTAGAGTGATTTTCATTAGACAACGATGAAGCAGTTGAGCCATTTTCAGATCTGAGGATTGCCCACGGTCTTGTATAAGTGATAATTTCTTCAATCTTAGGGCATCTGCTTTTTAATATGTACTGATCAAGCACAGTCTACGTCGGCTGCTCAATTACCGACAGTTGGTTGTTTAACTGGTATTAATTATGTCAGAGTTTATGTCTGCATCTGTCTTCAAATAATGTAATGTGGCCGGTTTTCGACGGTCGTAATAACCGCATATTCAGGTAAACCCAGAGGTGAGAAAATATAATTGAGTCCCTCGTTAAATGGACAGTTTCATTCGTAGTATATTACGTGTCTATCTCCAGTAAATGTTGAGCAGAAATTCTTTATAAAATGTGTTGATTGCGTTTCTGTGCACATATTTGAAAGAATGTGTTGTCGCAGAGAGGTAAGTGGCAGGCAGCTCGAATGTCATTCCAGGCCATGCAGAAATTTAACCTTTTTTTTCCTTTTATGAATGTTGTTCAGGAACAGTACGAACCACCTTTAAAGTAACTATGTAAGAGCAGTGCCCAATGTGCTGTACAAAACTGAGCCTTTAAAACCCATCGTTGGCCAACAGCAGAATGGTTTTTAGACTATTGTTTAGTGAAAGCAGAGAGTTCGTGTAATTATTGTAGAGAGTTGGTACAGAGGTGTTGGTAGAGATACTGTAGAGAGTTGGTGTAAAGAACTGGCTAGTGCTGAATGTCAGGCGAAGTTCTACCTTACTGCTTCTTTTGGAACGTGGCATGTGCAGTGCTACTGTACATAATGCGTTTTGCTTTAGTTAGATTACTGACGTAAAGATGTATTTTTTGTGTCCGCCGTACAACATGCACCTGCCGTTGTGATCATGAGTTGTAGAGAAATGCACGAGGTCGTGGTTGATGGATTTTAAGATTGCTTGAATAGAATCCTTGATCCTAGATCCGTGCACATAGCCTCCGAAGGGCAAGCATTTGCTCAGGCTATGACCCTGCTCGTATGCTGCAGGTAATATATGCTGTGTATCGTTTATTAAGCTGATAACTACTAATATCATGAACATATATAGAGAGTAATTATATGTACATGTGTTCATGGTAATACTGAACCCTTTAACAACAGTGCTAATATTACCACGATTGACAATAATAATACTATAACAGGTACAGGAAAGTAATTCCTTTTCTTTTTACTATTGCTGAAGGGGTCGTTGTCGTATCAGGTACTACATATATGTACCCGAGGTACATATATGTATACACAAGTGTACCAGACTTGTACTACAGAAGTGTACCCTAACCCTAAACACAGGGTATACATATATGCTGAGAAGATACAGGTCTGGTATACATATACGTACCTCGGGTACATATCTGTAGTCCCTTACCCTTTCTTTTCGCAATCGAACATTTTACAATTTTTTGGTAAATATTCATTCTACTCCTTGCGTTTTAGAATGAGCTCGTGTGCAGTCTTGAATAATATATATAAGGTGCATGCACAGTAACGTATTATTGCACTGTGCTAGTGATGTACTGATATTTCACTCTTATATTAGTATGGTATGTTATCATCTCTGTATCATATATTAAATTTGTGGACCTATATTATTTATTATAGATGGAAATTTCTCTGACTATCTTGGAGTCGTATCATGATAGGTTTTATCATTGCAACTAGCGTTGTGTATGTTTAAACATTACGCTGCTGCAAGTTTTAGCGAAAATGGCTTTGCCAAGTTAATTATAATTCCAAAATGACGATACTTTAAGTATGATATATTTTGCATTAATAACGTTTATAGTATACGAAAGAGTATTTTTATGGATAACTTAGTGCTCGGTTTGTCCACTAGAGGTCGCTGACCATGCTGTGCAGTGAAGTCGATCGCTCCAAAAATATGTCACTACTAGTATTGCTGAAGGGGTCGTTGTCGTATAGGGTACCTTAATCCTAATCCTAATCCTAACCCTAACCCTAACCTCCCTAACCCTAACCCTAACCATATCAGATAGTTACCTCGGGTACATATATGTAGTACCCTATACGACAACGACCCTTTTTGCACTAGTATTCTCCTTATGTAGAACGCGGCTTCTTCCTTGTCTTCATTTAACGAACAAATGAGAGTAGTAGATACATCTTACGTTTGCCGAATGACTGACTACTAGTAGCAATGTATTATTTGTTCAAATTCTGCTCGTTTTTTGCCTGATGCATTATTTGGTCACCGAGTTTGGGTTATACGTGTTCTTACGAGTGAAATGCGTTCGAGTTTCGGGTATGTAGTTTAGTGATCCACGCAGACCTGTGCGTGCCCATAATGACCTAGTCTTCTCGGTTAACGTGTTGAAATGTCCCACTGATCATAATTACGCTGGGTGATCTGTGTACGTATTTACCTTACAACAAAACTGTACAAATTACAATTCTTTATAAAGCTGATTGAGTATGTCGTTTGTGTTTTTTTGTGATGGCAACCTCAAACTCTCAAACTGGAATAAAGAAAGCAATGAGAAGAAGTAAAAAGACAATATATGACGATAAATTGCAAAATGAATTATCTATCGTGGCTCTACGGAGCTTCGGTACATGGAGGCATCTGAGCTGATACCACGAGGTCGACGTTCGTGCGGCGAGTGTCTCGCGATAATGAAATTATACCACATATATCCATAGTAATCTTATATGGTTTAATATCTATTTCTATGGACATTGCTGGCAGTCGCCGCTCCACGGACGCGTTATACACACACACACACACACACACACACACACACACACACACACACACACACACACACATAAAAACTCTTCACTCTGATCGCAGCTGTCTGGAACTTGGCGAATATAAAGTAGTTCAGAAGCCTTCATATCGCCAGATTATGCATTGTTTTATTTCACGTCAACAGAGAATTATATGATTGCCCCATGAGTAAGCGGTGTCACTTTCCCCGGGCGTAGAGGGAGGATGCCGCTACGTGGCAGCACTAGTCACTTTCCCCGGGCGTAGAGGGAGGGTGCCGCTACGTGGCAGCACTAGTCACTTCGTACACTTCAAAGTCCAAATCTTCCACAGAAAGATTCCACAGTCATAATTCCATGCTAGACATGGCCTTATTTCCCTAACCCTAACCCTAATCCTAACACTAGTGCTGCCACGTTATTATAGATCGTATATTACGTATATTACGTATTATAGATCGATATTCGTATTACGTATTACGTATTTCGTATTCGATTACGTATATTCGTATATTACGTATTATAGATCGATATGAGAGAGAAAGATTTGTACAACTTATAACTTTATATTATTCATATGTTCATGATACTACGATATATACAAACTTTTTTCAGACAATGATATATTTCGTCAGGCAGGATCTCTATCTATCTATCTCTCTGTCTTTCTCTCTCTCTCTCTCTCTCTCTCTCTCTCTCTCTCTCTCTCTCTCTCTCTCTCCAAGAATATAGGCTGTATGGCTCATTGATGCAGACATCGCCGC
>NW_014577164.1:578437-583560 GCF_000485595.1 Priapulus caudatus
TTTTTTTTTTTTTTTTTTTTTTTTTTTTTTTATTTTATTTTTTTTTTTTTTTTACGTATTATAGATCGATATGAGAGAGAAATATTTGTACAACTTATAACTTTATATTATTCATATGTTCATGATACTACGATATATACAAACTTTTTTCAGACAATGATATATTTCGTCAGGCAGGATCTCTATCTATCTATCTCTCTGTCTTTCTCTCTCTCTCTCTCTCTCTCTCTCTCTCTCTCTGTCTCTGTCTCTCTCCCTCTCTTTTTTCCTCCCCATCTCTTTTTTCCTCTCCCTCTCGTTCGGTCTTTCTTAATCCCCTTTTCTCTTTCTTCTCCTCCCTCTTTCTCTCTCTGTCTGTCCGTACGTCTCTCTGGTTGCGAAACTAAAGCGCTGAAGCGCGTCAGCCTTCAACTACATATAACAAGATGAAAACGCGCTCTAAAAATAGCGGCCAATGAGAGCTGCGCTTAGGCGCAGCATCACACGCAGTCGGACATCTTATCAATGAAACGACATCGGCTAAAAATAGCAGCCAATCGTGTGCGGTGTTTACATGCCGGTGTAAACTACATTTTTATTGCGGCGGCCTAGATGGGGAATATCCCACACGCTTAAACGCGAGCGCATTGGCACGGAGCGGACGGTGTCAGTCTAAACGCGTTCGCCGCGCGCTGGCAGTAACCCCGGATTACTCATCGACTATTATGCGCAGAAACAGGCGCGCAACAGCACGATTGCATCACAGAGGCAGCAAGCAGTGATCGCCTGTAACTACGACCAAAATCGAACGGTATAAATGCGCCAGATGGACGAATCGGCACACATTCACACGTGTCTGCGTGTGCATGTGCGTGTGTGACGTATGTGACGCTAATATAGCGTGTGCTGATCGGCTATCCGTAACGCCGTACAGCCGGTTTACAGCGGAGACAGAGTTTCCAAAACCCGAGGCTAGATCGCGCAGGGAACGCTGTGGATGCTGCTGACATCCCGTGATCGATACGGCATCCTCGCGTAAGTCGCGTCTCCACCAACGCGGCGAATAAGTGGCAACGCGCGCGTAAAGGTCGACGCGTACAGCGGAGGCAGCACGTACCGCACGCGCACACATACACGCGGGGCTTCGCATTCACAACCCCGAGATGGCGGACGCACAAACATGGCCGCAGTTTTTACTGCGCATACAGCTTCCCGTCGAGAGCGAGCGACCGCAGGATCCGACAATCGACGACGGGCTGCCTCTCGCGGCGGGATGCTCGGGTTCAAGGTCGCCCATCCGGCGCCGCTTCCGGCAACCCGTGACGGCTGACGAGGCGGGATTTGTCCCGAGGGATGCGTACGCGCTGCGGGGATTGGTCCGTTACGCGTGGTTGCTGGAGTCGAGCGACGCGTGCCTCCTGCGACCCGGGCAGGACGACGACGACACCGACGACGACGTCGAAGACGACGACGACGACGACGACGATGACGTCGTCACGTCTGTGAGTGATGACGTGAGCGCTACTGAGATCGACGACGTCGGTGATTCGTCGTCGGCCGCAAGCGGGGAGGATTCCGTAACCGCGCACGAAGGCGACGCTCTCTTGCGGACCGTCGAGGAACATCTGAACGTCCTGCTGCGTAAGTACGAGCTCAACACCATCACGGTGACGCACACCGATGAGTGTCTGAGTCGTGCCGCGTTTCAGATGATGATCGAAGACGTCTCGGCCGAGCACGTGCCGGAGCTGCAGAGCGACAGCGACTGGATGCACATCATGGTCACCCTGTTCCTCGCCGCGCTCGAGATCGACATCAGCGCCGCCTGGGCGCCGCTGCTCGGCGCCGTCGGCTACGTCGCGCAGCACGCGCGCGCCGGCCGACCGCTTCCGTTTCCGCACATGCCGCTGCAGGTCGCCGAGTGCGAGGTCTGTTTAACGGTGGCGACGCTGCGAGCGCGACCCTGCTGCGCGCTGCTCGTCTGCGAGCAGTGCCTGCAGACGTACGTGCACGTGCAGATCGGCGACGGCGTCGCGCAGATCGACTGCTGCAACGCCGACTGCGGCGGATTCATGCATCGCGACGAGATCATGTTCATGCTCGTCGATGCCGAGACGAAAGAGAAGTTCGTGCGATATCTTGTCGACGCAAATAACGACCCGAGACAGAAGACGTGTCCCAGGTATATAGCTGGCTACCCCCACCTATGCCCCCGCCCCGCCCCTCCCGTATTTTATTTGGGTTGGCGCTAACTGTCGAATGCAGAATCGATATATTACTCGGTACGAGGCGTAATTATTAAACCATTGAGAAAAAAATTGCCCATTTTTACCCAATATTACCCATCAGTCAACAGTGCTGGTCCATCGCCAACAATAACTCCAATGGGTAATTTCGGGAATTTACATTTCATACACCGAAATACAAGTTTATCTATGCTTATTTATCTATTGGGAGTTCCGGGTTACGGCGTGAGTCGGAAGTATTTTTATTGGCAATGGTCCATGTCTGTTTATCAATACAGATTTGTTTAGCACTATTAGCGTCCTGTGCAGCACGATGGTGCTTATAATCATAGTGTTTGTATATATCTATGGTATAATATTCGATAGTATATTTTACCATTACTTGCATTACCATTGCGTGCACTGATTAGTTTATTAGCCTCTAGCATCGTGGGCTGAAGTGTATAGCCGTACAAGAGTATCATGTTTTCTATACAGGTGCAACAAAATTATGACTCTCGAACGCGAGCCCACCTCGGGAAAAAGAAGCGCCGTGACTTGCGTAGACTGCCACCTGGTTTGGTGCTTTCCCTGCCATGCCCCGTGGCACGAGGGACTGTCGTGCAAAGAGTACAGAAAGGGCGACAAACTGCTGCACGAGTGGGCAAAGCATAACAGCGAGGAAATGCGTCAACGCAACGCCCAGAGATGTCCCAAATGCAAGGTATGGCGGTCATTAGGCAGAGCAATTACGCAGCTGCAGCGACTCAGTGCTCCTACGCCCGCACTAACGCACGCACGTACATACGCACGAAAACGCATGCATTTACGCGCGCACACACACGCACGAAAACGCATGCACTTACGCACGCACACACATACGCACGAAAACGCATGCACTTACGCACGCACACACACACACGCACGAAAACGCATGCACTTACGCACGCACACACATACGCACGAAAACGCGTGCACTTACGCATTCACACCAGAGGAGGCACATATTATATATGTCCCCACCGACGCAAACACAATTTAGGATGTTGTTCATTGTTGGCAGTACGATATTGCTCTATTAATAATCCGATATTTATTATCCGGCAGTACGATATTGCGTATTAATAATCCACCGAGCAAGAGAATGGCGCCCGTACGCCATGAGTCAATATATTCGATCTCTTATTAAAGCGTCTTTTCTCGACACCGTTAATTGCGTACTCATACCTACTGGTATAAAATGGTACACATGGGGATGTTGGTTAAGACTTTACATGCCTATAGCTTATTCCTTGCAGGTATATATTCAGAGAACTTCCGGCTGTGACCACATGCAGTGTGGAATGTGCAAGACTGAGTTCTGCTACCTGTGTGGACAACGTTTTATCGCGCTGGGTTTGTTAGGCAACCACGGGAGCAAGTACAGCATATTTGGTTGCAAGTACGCATTTCGACCAGAACAGACGTGTATTCGCAGGCTCGTGCGGGGATCCATATTTGGTAAGGCTCATCAACACTCCGCGGCGATTGTAAAATCATCGCAATACATCGTGTATCATTATATTAATTATCCGCATTTGCATACGCTTTTCCTACGTAACTTTGCATTGTCTAAAAAAAATTGTATACAGTCGGCAATAAAGCACGCTTGGACGTCCGTCCCTACACACTACCAGAACGGACTCACAGATAAAATGCTACTTCGCCCTGTATTTAAAACAAAACTTGACGAGCGTAACTATTGGCTCTGTGTGCAATTTACAGCAGGTAAAGTAGCGGCGTCTCCTGTTGTACTTACGTTGGCGGCGGCTGGAGGAGCTCTGGCGGTAGGTGCCGCTGTTGTCGCCTTGCCTTACGGGATGTACAGACTCGGGAAAAAGGCGAGCAAAAAATTGGAAAAGCGGAAAGAGGAGAGAAAGGAAAGAAAACGCAGAAAGGCACTTCTCAAATCTTTTCATGACGGAATATTAGTCATTTCGTCGCCAATTGATATGATAACGGTTAAGCCAGAGGAGCTCCCGTTGTAACGTTTTAGTTCTTACTCCTATAGCTCTCGACTACTCGAGGTGTTATCCGTGATCGTATGTTCGGGTCTACGTATATTATTAAGATATACCGCTGTACGCATTATACATAAATTAGCCAACACTGAAGGTACGTATTTCAAACACACACATATTTAATAGTTGGTAATGACGGTAACATATATATGCCCGTAATAGTGAACCGTAGTGTACAGCTGTGTACGCGACATACAAACATGAACTTACATATCTATAGTAGTCTTCGTCAACGGTGAAAGCAGTACGAATATCTCTTGCCACGTTCGTAGTAGTGCAAATAGTAGAGACGGCCGCTATCTATCCCGTGCTGCGTGCACACTGTTATATATACCGCGCCCTCCTATTGTTTAGGTTCTGGTCACGCTGCATAGTTCAGCGCCCGAGGTCAGCTGCGCGTTTACACAAAAGGCTTGTTATTATGCAATTATCCTATGTCTATCTATTTTGACTATTTCTGTATTACATTACTCCCTTACCATATGACAAGTTGGGAGCCGTACTATTGCGGCGAACAACTTCTGTTAACGTTGTGATGCTTGCTTTTAATACGTATATTTTTTGTAACCGGAAAGACTAAATTATCTGTGCATCTAAACTTTACTCTTCTCTATTATCTATTCCTTCCTTGTTTTGCTTCTTTATGGCTATGCATTATGCTATTTCATTTTTATTTTGTTACTTAAAACACCTCCACCTAATTTTACTTAACTAAATTAACTAAAATTTACTTTATATTCTATTAAACATTATTTTCTGTTATATAATAATAAACAATCTAGCGAAGTCGCCGTCGTCCTCGTGGTCCGTTGGTGTGGGGTCCGTGTCGTCGCTGTGGTGGTCGTCGTCTCGTGATCGT
>NW_014577165.1:0-535 GCF_000485595.1 Priapulus caudatus
TGTGTGTGTGTGTGTGTGTGTGTGTGTGTGTGTGTGTGTGTGTGTGTGTGTGTGTGTGTGTGTGTGTGTGTGTGTGTGTGTGTGTGTGTGTGTGTGTGTGTGTCTGTGTGTGTGTGTGTGTTCGTTAGGATTCCCGTAGGAAGTATGATGGTGGTGGTGGTGGTAGCAATGCTGGATGGAATGTAAGGAGGTTGGTGGCGGTGGTGGGGTGTAGCAATGCTGGATGGAATGTAAGGAGGTTGGTGGCGGTGGTGGGGTGTAGCAATGCTGGATGGAATGTAAATTGCTACACCCCACCACCGCCACCAACCTCCTTACATTCCATCCAGCTGATGGTAGTGGCGGTGGTGGGGTGTAGCAATGCTGGATGGAATGTAAGGATGGTGGTGGCGGTGGTGGGGTGTAGCAATGCTGGATGGAATGTAAGGAGGTTGGTGGCGGTGGTGGGGTGTAGCAATGCTGGATGGAATGTAAGGAGGTTGGTGGCGGTGGTGGGGTGTAGCAATGCTGGATGGAATGTAAAGAGGTTGGAGGC
>NW_014577165.1:4760-6227 GCF_000485595.1 Priapulus caudatus
GATTAAGCCTATAATTCGATCTCTTTTGACACGTCTCCGACACTGTAGATTAATCCACTAATTCGATATCTGCTTCACCTCGCGCAGCGTTCATGATGATGGCTGGTGTCTACGTGCTCTTCGGCCTCTCTCTCACCTCAATGGTGATCAACGTCGTTATGGAGTTCTTCAGTGAGAGATTCGACGAAGCTGGCGACTTCCTACGAGAGACGGTCGGCCTGACGGATGACGAAGACTCGTCCAGCGACGACGACAAAGACATAGAGAATGAGCGAGAGGAGGACAGGGAGAAGCGGCAAGAAAGAAAACAGAAGAGGAAGGAGGAACGCGAACGAAAGGCCGCGGAGAAGGCGGCGAAGAAGGAAGCGGAGGATGCGGAGAAGGCGGAGAAGGCAGATAGGAATGAAGCGGAGGATGCGGAGAAGGCAGAGAAGAAGGAAGCGGAGAAGGCAGAAAAGGCGGAGAAGAAGGAAGCGGAGAAGGCGGAGAAGGCAGAGAAGGCGGAGAAGGGAATGAAAGATAAGCTCGAGAGGGACAGTAAGGATGATCTTATACTAGAAGAAGCAGTGAACTAGAGCTGTGAGCTAGTGAGTGGATCGTGCACGCGTATACGTGGGTGGCGAGTGCATGGCCACGTTTTGTTTACAGTTTTGGGTGACGTGCACGCTTTTGCTTTGCGTATAGTGTGAGAACAGCAGCGAGCTTATCAAACGGGAGGCCCGCCGGCATATAAACGAAATTATATGCTTCATATGCAAGTGTTTGTCGACGATAGTAGAACGTGGAGAATGTAAACTATTGTGAATATTTTATTAGATTTTTGATGAAAGTGTAGCTATAGTAGCGCGTGTTTTTTCCTGAAGGAATTCTCATCGTTGCTAGTCTCTCCTTGCATGAGATTGTGACTCGTGATTTGCGAATAGTCCAAACAGATCGTGAGGTGTCCGATCGAGAATTGCTGCCAAATAACCAATAGAAGCGTTTGACATGTGTTTAAAATGAGGTATTAGTTCTGATATAGGCGTTAATAAGCGGGTGTTTATTTATATTTGGTTACCGTATCGAATAAGAAATCGTGACACGGGCTTGCATCACTCATGCAGGCATCATGATCTCTAGGTGTTGAACAATAGTAGAGGGCGTCCATAGGCGGCAGGCCTGAATAAGCTTCGAACAGAAATTAATTAAAAATACTCACACTGTTACTGCTCTTACACAACATACACTTTATTCATGTTAAATAACTACAGATTCATGCTCTATGCTCCGCTCAAAACTTTTGCCATCTCTATTATGCGAATTTCTGCAAAGTTTTCTCAACACATTTCAAACATAAAAATGACCAACCGCTCGCTGTGGCTACGCCACCTGACGGAATGTCACGAATACACAAAACCAATTTTACTTCTAATGCTTTCTAGACGTCCACGAGGCATCTAACTTGCGTGCATAATGCAAATTATTGCA
>NW_014577165.1:8722-13722 GCF_000485595.1 Priapulus caudatus
CGCGGCGTTGCATCTTCACCGTGGGAGAGAAGGACTGGATTACTTTACTGCTTTCTATTTTTGCTTCATATCGTTAAGTACCATCGGCCTAGGCGATGTCGTGCCGAGAGACAAAGTCGTGAACGGTTAAGCGAAACACAATCTCTAATATTAGCGCGCGTTCACGAGCGTAGCAAGAAATTCGGTATTTATGCGTTCACACCGAGGCAAAATGCCCGTCCAAGAAATACGGTATCTAAACAGATCCGGTATTTGATGTAAATACGCGGCTTCCCCAGACCCCGAATAATTTGCCGTGCTTGAGAAATACCGAGATTTCTTGGACCGCGCATTTCCTCTGTGTGAAGCTAAATACCGTATTTCTGAAGCCGCGTATTTTATAGACTGGTCCGCGCTCGACAGTTCCAGTGTAATGGCGAGTGGAACTGTCGAGGCGCGGACTAGTCTACGTATTTTTATTCGACAGTTGGTGCGCATTGCCATTGTTTATTTCGCATTGTTCGCTTGATTGTTTAAAGAAGTCGCAAGCTCGCAAATACCGTATTTCTGGAGCCGCGAATCAGCCGTGTGAACGCTCGGCGCGTATTGTCTCAAGATTCGGTATTTCGCAAATACCGTATTTCATAAATACGAGGTCGCGTGTGAACGAGGCTATTATAGATAAATGCCGAAAAAGCGTTGTTTACGCATACGTGCCCTCAGAGTAGTGCGTGCGTGCATGCGAGCGTGCGTTTGTGTGCACGTGCGTGCGTAATACCTTCGTGAGTGCGTTGCGTGTGTGCGTGCGCCGTACGTGCATGCGTGAGCGTAATAACCCTCTCATGTTGCGAATGAAATACTTTGAATTTATGTTGTAAAATAAAAACAAACATCTTCAACAAAAATTCCAGCCAATACCGGCAGCGGTGATGTAATTCCTCTCCCGCCTGACACGTCTCCGACACCGTAAGATTACGCCACTAATATTGATCTCCTTTGACACGTCTCCGACACCCGTAGAATTACGCCACTAATTTGATCTCCTTTGACACGTCTCCGACACCGTAGATTAAGCCAATAATTCGATCTCATTTGACACGTCTCCGACACCGTAGATTAATCCACTAATCCGACCTCCGTTGACACGTATCCGACACCGTAGATTAATCCACTAATCCGACCTCCTTTGAAACGTCACCTACACCGTAGATTAAGCCTATAATTCGATCTCTATATATTATATTGACACGTCTCCGACACTGTAGATTAATCCACTAATTCGATATCTGCTTCACCTCGCGCAGCGTTCATGATGATGGCTGGTGTCTACGTGCTCTTCGGCCTCTCTCTCACCTCAATGGTGATCAACGTCGTTATGGAGTTCTTCAGTGAGAGATTCGACGAAGCTGCGACTTCCTACGAGAGAACGGATCGGCCTGACGGATGACGAAGACTCGTCCGCAGCGACGACGACGAAGACATAGAGAATGAGCGAGAGGAGGACAGGGAAGAAGCGGCAAGAAAGAAAACAGAAGAGGAAGGAGGAACGCGAACCGAAAAGGCCGCGGAGAAAGGCGGCGAGAAGAAGGAAGCGGAGGATGCGGAGAAGGGCGAGAAGGCAGAGAGGAAGGAAGTGGAGTAAATGCGGAGAAGGCGGAGAAGGCAGAGAGGAAGGAAGTGGATAATGCGGAGAAGGCGGAGAAGAAGGAAGCTGAGAAGGCGGAGAAGGCAGATAAGAAGGAAGCGGAGGATGCGGAGAAGGCGGAGAAGAAGGAAGCTGAGAAGGCGGAGAAGGCGGAGAGGAAGGAAGTGGATAATGCGGAGAAGGCGAGAAGAAGGAAGGCAGAGAAGGCGGAGAAGCGCAGATAAGAAGGAAGCGGAGGATACGGAAGAAGGCGAGGAAGAAAGGAAGCTGAGAAGGCGGAGAAGGCAGAGAGGAAGGAAAAGTGGATAATGCGGGAGAAAGGCGGCGAAGAAGGAAGCGGAGGATGCGCGGAGAAGGCGGAGAAGGCAGATAGGAATGAAACGGAGATGCGGAGAAAGGCAGAGAAGAAGGAAGCAGAGAAGGCGAGAAGGCAGATAAGAAGGATAGCGGAGAAGGCGGAAGAAGGCGGAGAAGAAGGAAGCTGAGAAGGCGGAGAAGGCGGAGAAGAAGGAAGCGGAGATACGGAGAAGGCAGAGAAGAAGGAAGCTGAGAAAGGCGAGGAAGGCGGAGAAGGCAGAGAAGGCGGAGAAGGAAATGAAGATAAGCTCGAGAGGGACATAAGGATGATCTATACTATAGAAGCAGAAGCAGAGAACTAGAGCTGTGAGCTGGTGAGTGGATTGTGCACGTGTATACGTACGTGGTGGCGGCGTGCATGGCCACGTTTTGTTCACCGTTATGGTGACGTGCACGCTTTTGCTTTGCGTATAGTGTGAGAAACAGTAGCGAGCGCGATCAAACGGAGGCCCGCCGCATATAAACGAAATTATATGCTTCATATGCAAGTGTTTGTCGACGATAGTAGAAGGTGGAGAATGTAAACTATTGTAAATATTTTATTAGAATTTTTTGATGAAAGTGTAGCTATAGTAGCGCGTGTTTTTCTCCTGAAGGAATTCTCATCGTTGCTAGTCTCTCCTTGCACGAGATTGTGACTCGTGAATTGCGAAATAGTCCCAAACATATCGTGAGGTGTCAATCGAGAATTGCTGCCAAATAACCAATAGAACCGTTTGACATGTGTTTAAAATGAGGTATTAGTTCTGATATAGGCGTTTATAAGCGGTGTTTATTTATATTTGTACACAGCCGTGGCGCCACCATCGAATAAGAAATCGTGACACGGGCTTGCATCACTCAGGCATCATGATCTCTAGGTGTTGAAGCAATGTAGAAGGCGTCCATAGGCGGCAGGCCTAAATAAGCTTCGAACAAAAATTAATTAAAAATACTCACACTGATACTGCTCTTAACACAACATACACTTATTCATGTTAAAATAACTACAGATTCATGCTCTATGCTTCGCTCAAACTTTTGCCATCTCTATGATGCGAATTTCCTGCAAAGTTTTCTCAACACATTTCAAACACAAAAATGACCAACCGCTTCGCTGTGGCTACGCCACCTGACGGAATGTCACGAATCACGATACACAACAAGACTTCTAATGCTTTCTAGACGTCCACGTAGGCATCTAACTTGCGTGCATAATGCAAATTATTGCACTCTAGTGCCGAATTTCTGCGAAAAAAAAGCTAAAAAAGGCATTTTCTAGAGACGAAATTTGCGGACGCTTACTGTTGTACACCTCCTCTATTATTAGTGCATTCGATTTGCTTCCCCAGAGCCACCTGGGTTAACCTGGGTAAGAAATCGAAAGCATCTGGGTTAGGAAAGATAAACGAACGGTTTTTGAGTTAACCCCGGGTTAACCCGGTCATCATGGATGCCAGTGACAAGAAAAAACGAATAGCAATTGCAATCCTATTATTCATGAAATCTAAGAATGAGATAACACAAGCGCAGTCATGCGACAGTCATGCTTCATTACTGCTTGAAGAAAGCCATATGCATAGCAGACGAGAACAAGTTCTACGGATCGAAAATATGCTGAGGTCACGTTCAGAGCTATTCACCCTCTGATTTTAAATCCATTTCCGCCTGGAGAGGGAAACATTCAACATGTTTGTTACCGAGTTAAGCCAGCATGAAGAGATGGCGGACGACTGGACATGGCCGCCTACCATTCATTTGAAAAGTTAGGTTCTCTTCTTCCTGTGGCACTTGGGTAGCCTAAATATTTGATAATAAATGGCATTCAGGTTGAAAAACTTAAATACCTAAACAACAGTTTAAAGCAACTTACTCGCGAAAAAATTGCAATTGTTCATTTGTACAAAACTAAGTATAAATTTTAGTTCTTCTGAAGGCAATTTTATTCTGTTGCCTAGATTGCAGGAAATTGCCATTATTTCACGTAATTTCTTTCGCCATTTTACGTGTGGCTTGCACCCCACGAGGGGGGTACAAGGGGTAGCTCCGGTCTTCGCCTCCCCCATCCTCCCAACGTCCCTCCCCCACTTCTCCGCCTCCCTCCCCAGTCCTCCACTTCCTCCCACCATCCTCCACTCCTACCCCCTCCCTCCACCTCCCTACCCCATCTTCTCACCTCCCCCTTCTACCGTGTATGAGCACACCATGTATGTCTCCCGCCCACATGTACACTGTCTCCCACGATGAGGGTTGACTAACCTGATTTTCAGTATTATATACTATACTATAATAGATGTCAGTTATTATCATTTTTATCCCCTATATTTATTATTTAATAATATAATTATTATATTAATAATTCTCATTTTTATTAATTACTTGTCTCAATAAATTTATATTGACCTATATGCTGCCTGTATTATTGTTATTCATCCAAAACATAAAAACTTGATTTTTCAGTATTATATACTATATAATAAGTAAATATGGGAATTTTCAATAAAATAATGCGTTTTTATATGTATTTACCACAATTTACGTATAGAAACTAATATGTTATTTTACTGATTTCTCCGTATCTTTCCTTGGAGTTTTCATCGTCTTTCAATGCCTTTCGGTAGGTTTTCTGCGTGATTATTGTTTTGCGCAGGCACTCATTTTGGAAATCCTCCAACATTTTTACTTCTTCCTTGTTAGTTAGTCCATCTTTCACTGTTATTTAGGAAGGAAGGTCAAACTGTGCATTCGTATAATTTTAACTCTTGCTTCTATAGTATGATTTCAATATTTTTGCTCTTCTTGCCCACGATAATATTTCCCCTTATCATGAACCTATATTTTTAAGTTCGGACTCTTATCAATATCGTTATAACCTCCTATATCATTAATTAAATCCGCTAGGTATGAATATTTGGTGCATTTTTTTAATACTTGGTTGCCTATTAAATTCTCTATCTTTCTTTTGTTTGTGAATGTTATAACATTGTATTTGTTTTGTTCATATTTAAATTCGAATCTTTTGATTCAGACTAATGGAGAA
>NW_014577165.1:16669-17891 GCF_000485595.1 Priapulus caudatus
CGTCAGTAACTACGCGTCAGTATAGATATAGCCAGCGTCAGTAGCTACGCGTCAGTATAGACATAGCCAGCGTCAGTAACTACGCGTCAGTATAGATATAGCCAGCGTCAGTAGCTACGCGTCAGTATAGACATAGCCAGCGTCAGTATAGATATAGCCAGCGTCAGTAGCTACGCGTCAGTATAGACATAGCCAGCGTCAGTAGCTACGCGTCAGTATAGACATAGCCAGCGTCAGTAGCTACGCGTCAGTATAGATATAGCCAGCGTCAGTAGATACGCGTCAGTATAGACATAGCCAGCGTCAGTAGCTACGCTACTGACGCTGGCTATATCTATACTGACGCGTAGCTACTGACGCTGGCTATGTCTATACTGACAGGTACTTTATTAAATTTTTGCCGAAACAGAACTTTTTAAAGACAAAGTATGCCTACCGTTATAATAATTCTCCCTTCTGAGTTTACCACTGCAAATTACAATAGAACCTTATAACGGATGCCTTTGTACTGCATCACAACAGCTGCGATCATGCGCCCTGTACGTACACCCATATAAATTCAGTCAGGCTTACCTTAGGTGGGAGATAAAAGAGAATTAGTTTTCCTGCCGACTCTATAATACCATCATTATTCCCCCTTGCCACTTGTAAACACGCGTATAAAATAACGTGCATAAAATATTCATTTTACGATGCAAAACCTAGCGACGCGCAGAGAAATTTAACGTGTCAAATACTGTTTTAAAATGGGCAACACTGTTGACAGTGTAGTGATGGCGCAAAACGTCGATCTGTTAGCGCACTGTGGGCCGACAGCTACAATGAAAAGGTGAGGGAGAGCAAACAACATCGACCTCACCCTATTCTCCGCACGTCGCAATTGCCAGAGGCTTCGATTTTTTTTGATTGTAGGCGACGTTGCGTGACAATATTCAAATGCACTCGTGCCTATGTACGTCTATGTACTGACGCGTATCTACTGACGCTGCCTATATGTCTACACTGACGCGTAGTTACTGACGCTGGCTATATCTATACTGACGCGTATCTACTGACGCTGGCTATATCTATACTGACGCGTAGCTACTGACGCTGGCTATATCTATACTGACGCGTATCCAGACTGATGTTTCATGTTATAAAATATCAAACTTATTCAACTAGCTGTTACATGAACTTTTGATATATATATATATATATATATATATATATATATATATAC
>NW_014577165.1:18801-19196 GCF_000485595.1 Priapulus caudatus
TATATATATATATATATATATATATATATATATATATAGCCATACGTAGTTAGACTCAGATTTAGATCAATCAGCTTGCAACAGTAGGGATTGCTCTAATAATTTTGTATTCAGGTAACCCCCTTACCTCCATCCGTACGGCATTCGTCGGACCTATTCCTTGGATAACCTTCCTTGGACGTCTTCCCTTAAGCTCTCCCACACAGGCTATCGATAAACCACTTAATTATGCATTTACGGTAATTATTTAATCGTGCAGCATCAGGCCTGTTTGATGATACGCCTCCTTTTGACGTCAGCGTGTTCTAAAGCAGACGAAAACTAAAAACGAGCAGTTGTCGCCAACTACATGTATCCCCCGTGATCTAGTATGAATGGAATATCTCTGTAAGGAC
>NW_014577165.1:19609-29794 GCF_000485595.1 Priapulus caudatus
AGAATATAAAGCGTTCTCAGAATGTCAGGAAAACTTTCCTAAAAACACGTTATTAGAACGTTACTAGAATAATGTTAGACGCTAAAAGAAACATTCCCAGTAACATTCAAGGACATAACTTCTGTTAGCTAGGGTATCGTCCTTACCGTTGACCCGCCACCCCTCGGTCAAATGACTGTACACGCGCCTGAGGTCACCTTTAAGTGCTATAAATTTTATGATCAGAACTCTGGCACACATTCCTCGTCACCGTCGTCACTCCTGATTCTATTGGCAAGCAGCAATGCGTTTGCGTATATACCGTAATGCTTGCGCGTATATTGAGGAGCGTATGCTTTGCTCGGGGTCAAGCGCGTTCAATCGACGATATCTACCAGTTCGTTGTGAGCACGGCCGTAAATTGTATGCATTTCTTGAACTGGAATGTATTTTCAGGAAGTTTTACCAAAGATTATTCCACTGTAAATGTGAGAAAAAAATAATTGGAGTTTGCAACAATCTTTTAAATCTATCATGTATTTTTCTAAAATTACAGTGAAACTCTTTGTGCTAATCACATAATGCTCAGATCCGCAGAGCCCACCATTGTTGCCTGTAGATTTCAACATTTTCCGGGGGAGGCAGCCGCCCAGACCCCCCCCCCTAGGGTGGATTCGCCTCCCCGGGACTGTCGCTCTTCACCAAAGCCGCGGCACTATTTTTATTGCTTCGCGACGCCCTTTGGGGGGGATGATATTCTTCGGTAACCACGCACCGCGCGTCTGCTTGCATTTTCAGGGCTTCAGACATTGTTGTGCCGCTGCAGGAAGCGCCAGCAGCGTCTGCGACTGCTTCGTGTTGAATTCTGCCTGCACCGAGCCCCGCGCGCACGCACTCACTCACCGAAGCTAGCTATTCCTAGACACACACGCGCTGTACATCTCCGGAGAAGAAAGACAGCATCTCCACAACCACCTGCCCCACCTCTCGGAACCGTAAACCACGACGACGATGTCGTTTTACGGCGCTTCGAAACCTTCTACGAAGAGATCCGTCTCGACGGCGCCGACGCCGAACGAGGCCCGACGTCGGCAGGTTCGTCCGATTTCGTATCCGGCGTACATGCGGCCGCGGTCGACGTACGTACCGCAAGCTAGCAGCTCGTCGCGCGCCTCCAGCCACCGACCGGCGCCGCCGTCCAAGCAGACGTCGCTGCTGCCGCTACTCGAGCGACCGCTCTACTGTCCGTCGTTCGACACGGTCAAGCATGTGCTGCACGACTGGTCGCGCAAGTGGTTCACGCACGTGCTGCTCATCGCTCTCCTCGTCGGCTACTGCTTCCTCGGCGGCTACCTGTTCCGTCACTTCGAGCTCGGCCACGAGCAGGCGCAGAAGAACGCCATGTTGGAAGCGCATCGTGAACTGCTCGGCGTTCACGAGAACCTCACTCTTCACTACGTCGAGCTGATCACCGAACATCTGTGGCAGAAGGTGCTCAACATGAACATCTTCAGCAATGATCAGTTCAACGTCGACGACTCGCTCGTCGCGGAGCTCGACACGATGCTGAATCGCTATCAGCTGCTGACGATAGAGAGCGGGCTCGACGAACCGAATCTGAACATCACGAGCAGGCACGATCTCGACGAGGACTGGAACCTCATGGGATCGGTGTTCTTCGCTGCGACGATCATAACGACGATCGGTAGCTTTTGCGGCGTGGCGTGCATGTGGCGTGGCATGTAGGTGGCGTGGTTTGTGTGTGTGGGGGCGGATTGTGTGGAGCGGGGATGTGTGTGGGGATGTGGTGTGTGTGTGTGTGTGTGTGATGTGTGTGTGTGTTGTGTGTGTGTGTAGTTTGTGTATGTGTGTGTGTTGTGTGTGTGGTGTGTGTGTGTGGGTGTGTGCTGTGTGTGTGTGTGTGTGTTGTGTGTGTGTGTGTGCGAGCCTGCGCGTAGCGTGTGCGTGTGTGTGGGTTGTGATGCGGTGTGTGTTTGTTTGTGTGTGTGTGTGTGTGTGTGTGTGTGTGTGTGTGTGTGTGTGTGATGTGTGTGTGTGTGTGTGTTGTGTTTCGTTAGGATTTCCCGTAGGAAGGAATGATGGTGGTGGTGGTGGGGTGTAGCAAATGCCGGATGGATGTACAAGATGGTGGGTGGCCGGTGGAGGGGTGTAGGCAACCTGATCGGATGGTATGAAATGTAAGGAGGTTGGTGGCGGTGGTGGGGTGTAGCAATGCTGGATGGAATGTAAGGAGGTTGGTGGCGGTGGTGGGGTGTAGCAATGCTGGATGGAATGTAAGGATGGTGGTGGCGGTGGTGGGGTGTAGCAATGCTGGATGGAATGTAAGGAGGTTGGTGATGGTGCTGGGGTGTAGCAATGCTGGATGGAATGTAAAGATGTTGGTGGTGGTGGTGGGGTGTAGCAATGCTGCAACGTTAAGACGTTAAGCTGCTCCCATGCTGCACACAGTACTACTAATTGCACGTGTAAGCTAGGAAGAGGAGATGACAGGGGGGCTGAGCTACTTGGTATTCCACGGTATCGAGTGGCAAGTATAACGTGTCAATCTTGATTACTTAGCCAGCAATCCGCAACGCGCGAGCGTCATGTGAAGTAGACGGTGGCGCGCATATAGAGCCGTTTATGGTACTACGCTGGGAAATCATTTCCCATTGGCGGCCATACTTACGAAAAAATTCCCATAAATCGGCAGAAGATTTTTGGAGAAATCACAATGCAATCCTCTGAATCCACGTCGCAAGTGACACCATATATGTAATTAACTCGAAAATTCTTCCATAATTTTTTTTGTAGACAAAATTTTGCCAGCACACACTCGAAATGGCCAATATTTCTGTCGTCGTGTCCACTTGTATAATTTATACAGCTTCACTTATAAAAGAAGGGTTCCGGTGTCAAACGCCGAGGGGCAGAATGACCTTGTACATCTAGGACTCCCGAAAAACGAGATTCCCGTTCCGTATGCGCAGGCGTCCTAGTTCCCGGCTAGCAGCACAACCAAAAACAAACCTTGTGTCTCGTATGACGTAAACACTGGAAGAACTCCCCGGATGATTCATCGTATTAATTAAAAACCTGTCGCCGCAGTTTAGTCCGAAGTTTATTTTATCGCACGCGATAGTCGCACGATGTAATGGATTCTCAGACAAATCAATTATGGAATCGCAGGCGATATTTACTATATATTTCCTTTGCAATTATTTTCCTTCGTCGGGATTTCTAAATGTGTTTTCGATTCACAATATTTTGAAACCGAACGTGAACCGTGGTTATACGTAATGGCAGACAGATGGCGATGGCCGCGCACTGTATAGCTCACACGCACTTGGAGAGATTTTTTTTACGTCTACGGCTGTATACCACACTCAACGGTCCCGTAGTAATAGTAATATGCTAATTCATTCTTCTACGTTGGAATGATTCGAATAATTAATCGTTGATAATATTATCAAACATGAAAGGTAAACGTTTTCCTCACGTGATGTAGGCAAAATATTGTATGCTTCTTGACGTCGAAAGTTCTTCGACCAACAAGAATGTACCATCACAGGATCGAGGTGTTCCCTCCAGAACAACAGTTACTGTGAAATGATAATTAATAATAATGATTATGATGAAGATATTAATGGTGATAATGATGATGATGATGATAATTAGTATTATTATAATGGCTATTTATATTAATATTGTTATTATATTCTTAATTTTTAAATTGATTAGCGTATTATTTATTATTATTGTTGTTGTTGTTGTTGTTGTTGTTATTATTATTATTATTATGTTATCACAACTACTAGTTTTAACTACATATTGATTTCAATCTTGTTACTGTATTATTTATTTATTATTATTATTATTATTATTATTATTATTATTATCATCATCAGCAGCAGCAGCAACATTACTAATATGTTCCCCCCTCTTCTACAGGTTACGGCCACATCGCGCCTAAGACGTTGAACGGACGCTGCTTCTGCATGGCGTATGCCGTCATCGGCATGCCCATCCTACTCATCGTCCTCACCGACATAGGCAAGCTGTTCACGCGCGCGATTAAATACGTCTGGTCATTCGCGCGCCGCTTCTACCAATTGAGGGCCATCAAGAAGCTGAGAAGCGCCGTGCACGATGAGACAGCCATCGTGAGAGAGACGGCGCAGAAGGGAGCCGATCTTGCGAGGAAGGGCGCCGACAAGGCGATGGATATCGGCATCACGGCCGTGGAGAAGACGAAGGAGGCGGCGGAGAAGGCTGCCGACACGGTGACGGGACGGAAGAAGAGCATCGATACGACGATAGAGGAGACGGGATTCGACGCCAAGAAAGAGGAGACTAAGAAAGCGGTAAGGGTTGTGTTGTCTTACTGCGCGTTCAGCGTTATAGGGTGATGATACCTGTGCTATACTATAGCGGGGAGCGATAGAAATAGAGCTATAACATTGTATAGCATGTTGCTACTCCTTCCCGAAAAATCGTTCTTCATAAGCCAATCACGAAATTCGGAAAGAATTTTAACATGTTTGATCCCCGAATATCTAGAAACTTGGCGGAATTTCTGGAGACTCTCCGGCATTTCTGCCTTACGCCTCCTTCAAACGCTCCCCGCTTGCGACCGGCAGAATATGACGCGCTATATCCCGCTTGTGGGGCTTGCGTCCAAACTAGGTCAAAAAAACGAGAGAAATTGCATTTTATGATTTCGACATTTCAACAAATGCATGCCGGTCTACCAACGACCACACTGCGGCACGTGAAATCCACTAGCCGATCACTAGGTTACTACAGCCAATAGCTGCCACGGGCAGACCCATGGAACCTCAAACGTAATTTGGCACGTACAGAATGCGCGCCATAATCTCTCTATCGATTATCTGATTCTATCACTACGTCGCTCGGAAATCGGGAAATAGCGAGAATAATACGATGATTAACGAAACAGCGGCGGTTGCCTGCGCTGAAGGCAGTAGTTATTAGCGGCAGTATCGCAGATGCCCTGTCTAGCTGGATAACGTATACACTGCGAAGATCTAGCAGCTAATAAACGTAATGTGAGATGTTATAATAATCAATCCAAGCTGCGACGCCCACGACGCACTAGACGACTCACGCCTGTCGCCTTCGTTTAATGTCTTCGGCAATATCTAATGTAAACTGCTACGTAGTGACGTGTTTGTTACTCTCGCTGCGCGTCATTTACCATAGTTACCTGTTAGTTACCTTGGTACCTGGTTCTAGCCACGTGTTAGTTGCCCTAGTTGCGCGCTAGTTGGATGTTATTTACGTGTTAGTTGTTACCTTGGTTACCTACCCTAGTCACATGTTATTTACCCTAGCTGCTCGTCAGTTATCTTGGTTACGGGTTAGTTACATTGCTTACGTGTTAGTTACATTGTTTACGGGTTAGTTACATTGTTTACGTGTTAGTTTCATTGTTTACGTGTTAGTTACATTGTTTACGTGTTAGCTACATTGTTTACGTGTTAGTTTCATTGTTTACGTGTTAGTTTCATTGTGTACGTGTTAGTTACATTGGTTACTCATCCTAGTCAAATGCCAATTACCATAGCTGCACGTTCGTTACTTAGGTTACGTGTCCGTTGCCATGGTTACGTGTTCGCTGCTATGGTTACGTGTCTGTTGTCATGGTTACGGTTTCGTTTATACGGTACCTTTTTCCCCGGTTACATGTTTGTTACCCTGGTTACGTGTCCGTTGCCATGGTTGCTTACCCTACTTGCGTGTATTGGCAGGCGAAGGCTGAGGAGGAGGCGAGCCTGGATGGTGACGACGGGACGATGGTGGAGTTTGTTGTTGATGACGAGTTTAACCTGCCGATCAGCATCGCTCTTCTCCTCATGGTCATCTACATGTTTATAGGAGGTGATGTTACGCACAGATTAAAGAAATACTTTCCCCTAGAATTTTATAGTATATTATGATGGTAAATGCATGCATAAGTAATAGCATATACCTACAAATTTCTATAATCACGCATTCACGTTTGTCATAAAACAACATTGCATTTCGAAATTTCCCGTTTTGGACGCTGACACCGCGATTGTGCTGCCACCCTGAAAAAGTTGCGCATTTGTCATCATAATATACTATAAAATTCTTATGAACCTGCTAAAATATTTGCGCGTCGCGACGTATATGTATTATATTTAAATTTTTAGTTAAATATTTATTTAAATCTAAATAATATAAAGGATTTTAAGGCCTTATACAAACAGCTACAGTGATCGCGCGTTTCAACGTTCTTACTACTTGCTGAAATGCCGACGTATTTTCAAGCATGAAGCTCTATTTTCGTAGGGTTAGATTCACACATAGTCACAACTCAGTGCGCATGCTTACAATAACAACCTTGTTACCAAACCTCGGTTTTGTGATCGCGAGTCAAAAGGCGTTGTTTACTGTGCATCTCGGTCGAGTTCGTGTCGGCAACTCACAAACAATTTCTTGTTATTTCGAGATTCTCCGATTACCAATATTATCAACAAAATTTTTTTTTCGTAGCCGTCATCTTCACCGTGGGAGAGAAGGACTGGGATTACCTTACTGCTTTCTACTTTTGCTTCATATCGCTGAGTACCATCGGCCTTGGCGATGTCGTGCCGAAAGACAAAGGTCAGTGAAACGGTTAACGAAACACAATCTGTAATATTATAGAGAAATTACGAAAAAGCGTTGTTTACGCACACGTGCGCTCAGAGTAGTACGGGCGTGCATGCGAGCGTGCGTTTGTGTGCACGTGCGTGCGTACATACCTTCGTGAGTGCGTGCGTGTGTGCGTGCGCTCGTACGTGCATGCGTGGGCGTATAACCCTCTCATGTCTCGAATGAAATACTTTGAAATTATGTTGTAAAATAAAAACTTAAACAAACATCTTCAACAAAAATGGCAGCCACATACCGCAGCGGTGATGTAATTCCTCTCCGCCCGACACGTCTCCGACACCGTAGATTACGCCACTAATTTAATCTCCTTTGACACGTCTCCGACACCGTAGATTACGCCACTAATTTGATCTTCTTTGACACGTCTCCGACACCGTAGATTAAGCCACTTTAATCCGACCTCGTTGACACGTATCCGACACCCGTAGATAATCCACTAATCCGACGCTCCTTTTTTGACTCACGTCTCCGACACCGTCAGACTTAAGCCTATAATTCGATCTCTTTTGACACGTCTCCGACACTGTAGATTTAATCCATAATTCATTATCTGCTTCACCTCACGCAAGCGTTTCATGATGCAATGGCTGGTGTCTACGTGCTCTTGGCGATCCGCCTCTCATTCTCACTTTTCAATGGTGATCAACTCTCGTGATGGAGTTCTTCATGTTCGAAGATTCGACGAAGGCTCGGCGACTTCCTACCGAGAGCACTGTGTCGCCTGAGGATGAGGGAAGAACTCGTCCAGCGACGACGGACGAAAGACATAGAGACATGACGCGACGAGGAGGACAGGCGAGAGCGGCAAGCAAAGAACAGCAAGGAGGAAGGAGGAACGCAACGAAAGGCGCGGAGAAGGCGGCGAAGAAGGAAGCGAGGTGCGGGAAGGCGGAGAATGCCAGATAGGAATGAACGGAGGATGCGGAGAAGGCGGAGAAGGCGGAGAAGGCGGAGAAGAGAATGAAAGATAAGCTCGAGAGGGACAGTAAGGATGATCTTATACTAGAGGAAGCAGAGAACTAGAGCTGTGAGCTAGTGAGTGGATCGTGCACGCGTATACGTGGGTGGCGCGTGCATGGCCACGTTTTGTTCACCGTTATGGGTGACGTGCACGCTTTTGCTTTGCGTATAGTGTGAGAACAGTAGCGAGCCGATCAAACGGGAGGCCCGCCGGCATATAAACGGAATTATATGCTTTGCTCAAGTGTTTGTCGACGATAGTAGAACGTGGAGAATGTAAACTATTGTGAATTTTATTAGATTTTTGATGAAAGTGTAGCTGTAGTAGCGCGTGTTTTCTCCTGAAGAAATTTTCATCGTTGCTAGTCTCTCCTTGCACGAGATTGTGACTCGTGAATTGCGAATAGTCCGAACAGATCTTGAGGTGTCCGATCGAGAATTGCTGCCAAATAACCAAGAGAAGCGTTTGACATGTGTTTAAAATGAGGTATTAGTTCTGATATAGGCGTTTATAAGCGGGTGTTTATTTATATTTGGTTACCAGCCGTTGCGCCACCATCGATTAAGAAATCGTGACACGGGCCTGCATAGACTCTTGTTTCAGTGTCTCCTCATTCATTCACGTTAACGTTACACTAAAGACGCCATTAAAATTCGTACTTTGTGAATTTATAGGCGCGCAAGCGTGGCATAATGGTAGTGAAACACGTCAACACATTCTTGCGGGTTGTTTTATATGGTGGCCATAGTATGGAAGCCCTGAAACGATATCCGATCTTTTGAGTTTCCGAGTTTTCGAGTTTTCGAGTTTTCGAGTTTTCGAGTTTTCGAGTTTTCGAGTTTTCGAGTTTCTGAGTTTGCGAGTTTCCGAATTTCCGAGTGTCTGAGTTTCTAAGTTTCATCTGCGCATGCCTTTTCATATATTTTATTATATCTATATTTTACATGTGTACTATTGTTAGTGTTCTATTGTTTCCTGCTTTAGGCGCTTCAGCCCTGAAACGACATACGACTTTTTGAGTTTTCGAGTTTTCGAGTTTCCAAGTTTCTGAGTTTCCGAGTTTCTGAGTTTATGAGTTTCCGAGTTTCTTTTCCGAGTTTCTGAGTTTCATCTGCGCATGCCATTTCATATATTTTATTGTATCCATATTTTGTATATGTTCTATTATGAGTGTTCTATTGTCTCTGCTTCAGGTGTTTGTGTGTACGCGCAGAAGAAAGTTAGCAACTCGGAAACTCAGAAACTCGGAAACTCTAAAACTCGGAAACTCGAAAACTCGGAAACTCAAAAAGTCTGATGTAGTTGTGTTGTCTTACTGCGCGTTCAGCGTTATAGGGTGATGATACCTGTGCTATACTATAGCGGGGAGCGATAGAAATAGAGCTATAGTCGCAAGCGGGGAGCGTTTGAAGGAGGCGTAAGGCAGAAATGCCGGAGAGTCTCCAGAAATTCCGCCACGTTTCTAGATATTCGGGGATCAAACATGTTAAAATTCTTTCCGAATTTCGTGATTGGCTTATGAAGAACGATAATTTTTCGGGAAGGAGTAGCAACATGCTATACAATGTCGGCAGAATATGACGCGCTATATCCCGCTTGTGGGGCTTGCGTCCAAACTAGGTCAAAAAAACGAGAGAAATTGCATTTTATGATTTCGACATTTCAACAAATGCATGCCGGTCTACCAACGACCACACTGCGGCACGTGAAATCCACTAGCCGATCACTAGGTTACTACAGCCAATAGCTGCCACGGGCAGACCCATGGAACCTCAAACGTAATTTGGCACGTACAGAATGCGCGCCATAATCTCTCTATCGATTATCTGATTCTATCACTACGTCGCTCGGAAAACGGGAAATCACGAGAATAATACGATGATTAACGAAACAGCGGCGGTTGCCTGCGCTGAAGGCAGTAGTTATTAGCGGCAGTATCGCAGATGCCCTGTCTAGCTGGATAACGTATACACTGCGAAGATCTAGCAGCTAATAAACGTAATGTGAGATGTTATAATAATCAATCCAAGCTGCGACGCCCACGACGCACTAGACGACTCACGCCTGTCGCCTTCGTTTAATGTCTTCGGCAATATCTAATGTAAACTGCTACGTAGTGACGTGTTTGTTACTCTCGCTGCGCGTCATTTACCATAGTTACCTGTTAGTTACCTTGGTACCTGGTTCTAGCCACGTGTTAGTTGCCCTAGTTGCGCGCTAGTTGGATGTTATTTACGTGTTAGTTGTTACCTTGGTTACCTACCCTAGTCACATGTTATTTACCCTAGCTGCTCGTCAGTTATCTTGGTTACGGGTTAGTTACATTGCTTACGTGTTAGTTACATTGTTTACGGGTTAGTTACATTGTTTACGTGTTAGTTTCATTGTTTACGTGTTAGTTACATTGTTTACGTGTTAGCTACATTGTTTACGTGTTAGTTTCATTGTTTACGTGTTAGTTACATTGTTTACGTGTTAGCTACATTGTTTACGTGTTAGTTTCATTGTTTACGTGTTAGTTTCATTGTTTACGTGTTAGCTAC